>NC_056727.1:641795964-641898464 GCF_019279795.1 Protopterus annectens | reverse complement strand
TACTCTTTTTGGCAACAGTTTCTTTCTTCTGTTGTAGAGTTTGTTTATGACAGGGGACCACCAGATCGGCTTCCTTTTTTTGGAGGATAGCATCTTGGTTCTGTTCGGGATTGGATGATCCATGCACTCATGTAAGTGCTTATAAAGTGCAATTGTATAGGAATCAGCAGTCGTATCTCTATTGTCTGTCAGCATGTGTGTCATGAAGTTTGCCACTTCTGTCTTAAGAAGCGTGAAGTTGGCTTTGGATAATTTTTTTACGGTGGTTTCCCTAATGGGGGGTAGGGATATGATGTGGATGTCTAGGGTGATTTGCTTATGGTCGGATCTGACCAAAGAGGAATTGACCTCTGGTGTGGAACACCAGTTGCTCATGTTGGTAATGACCAGGTCTAGAATATTACTGCCCTTGGTGTGGGTGTGGATAAGTTGATCCAAGGCATTGGAATTTATGAATTCCAGAAAATGTTGAGCACAAGAGTTGGTTCATGAGTAATTTTCCCAGTTAATGGTGGGGTAGTTGAAATCACCCATTATAAGGGTGTTAGGTTGTACCCTAATATTTTCCAGTGTATCAAGAAATGAGGAGTGGAAATCCTGGGGCATGGTGGGGGATCTGTAGCAAGCTACAGTTTGCATTGCGGTCATGCCAGAGTTAGTTGCACTTGGATAATCTCAGATGCATTATGCTGAGCAACTAGCCTGGAGGTGTGGATATCCTTAATGAATATGGACACGCCTCCACCTTTAGTGCTTCGGTCCAGGTTAGGTGGCCGAAAGGTGTAGTATGAATTATAGCCTGGTAATGCAGAGGTGCTCTCTGGAGCCTTGAACCAGGTCTCTGCCACTGCACAGATGTCAATGTTCTCCATTTTAAGGAGTGCCTCGAGTGAGTGCATTTTGAGGTTTAGACTTCTAGCATTAAGTAGCATTACCTTCAGATTTTGCTTGCTTGTACCTTACGGTGGTGAATTTGTCATTTGAATCTTGCCTAAAAAAGGCACTATAGGGGTGGCAAGAGCCTTAGCCAGTATCCGGAATCCCAAGAGTGACAGGTGCAGGCCATCTCTGGCAAAGCATCGTGGTTTGTCAGTCATCTCATCCCAGGCAGATAGATACTGGATCCCCTTAGAATGACACCAAAAATTTAGCCAATTGTTGAAGTCAATCATTTTGTCCTTGTACTGTGGTATCATACTGGGTGATGGCAGGATGCTACTCAAGGCTAGGGTCATACCTGCCTGGGCTACAAGATCAGAAAGCTCCTCTATGTCTCTTTTCTTGTAGTCCATGGAGGTACACCTCTGGTCATTCACACCAACATGGACAATGACAGAGTCATATTTGTACTGTGGAGTGACCAGAGTGCATGCGTTATATGGTGGATCCTGGCACCTGACAGGCAGCTGACAGTAACTTTTACCTTGTTTAGCCTGGTGAGTTGAACATCAGTGTGCCTGACTATAGAGTCACCTATGACTAGAGTGGGAAATATGTCCTTTCCCCAAGAATCGCGCGGTCTCGGGCTTAGTTTATATAATAAGTGGGCAGCGCAGTGGTGCAGTGGTTAATGCTGTCACCTCACAGTAAGAGGTTCTCCGGTTTGATTCTTGGCTGGGATGCCTTCTGTGCGGAGTTTGCATGTTCTTTCTTCATTTGCGTGGGTTTCCTCCAGGTACTCCGGTTTCCTCCCACATTCTAAAGACATGCTTCTGGAGCCTTTCTCCCAGAGACTCCACTGAAAACAGGATCTGTGGAACCTAGTCGGACTTTCCCAGTCAACAAATGTTAAATAAATAAATAATAATAAAAAAAAAAAAATAAGCAGGGAGTGTGTAGGCCATAAGGGGTGTGTTTATGCTATTTTTTTAAACCATTGTTTTGCATGCACAGAGAGTTTTGCTCGGCATGTGCATGGGAGCATGTTACATTTCCAAAGTTGTCCTTTTATTGGGCTTTTTTGAATGTCAGTAATTAGAATTTTCACTTATCAGCAGAATGCATATCTATCTATTGATAGATAGATAGATAGATAGATAGATAGATAGATAGATAGATAGATATTGTTGTCAATTCATTTGTTTTGACTAGTCATCTGGTTGATACATTTTTGCCAGTGTAAAAATGAACAACAGCACAAATGTGTGACTACACTCACTTTGCCCACCTGCACTTATGAGCCCTAACTTTACTTCTAACCCTAACCTACCCCTGACCCTAATTTTACCCAACACATTAGGCAGTGAGGGGGACTTTTAGGGTTAGAGGTATGCTTCTGGCTAGGTGTAAAGTATATGGTAAGGCTGCAATGGGATTAAGATACTGAGAGGTCAGGTATTTCCAGTGAACAAGTGTCAATATACAGGAGAGTTGCAAGCAAATGGCATCCGTAGTCAACCCAATTATTGTTTTTGTTTAAAAGTAAAATATGCAGACTTTTGCCTTTCATGCTTGACATTTCCAACAATTAGCTGTTATAAAAATACAGTTACATTGTAATTACTAGCATAGCAAAATAATACCTCAGTGTAAATAATAGACTACTTTATCAAAACAAGTCAAAAAGCTACAAAATGCATATGTGCACAAAATAAAAATGTGAGATGTTGATGGTAATAGCATGCAACATGTTACAAATAGTGTGGTTAAAACACCACTCATTGTAAACAATAGTCACATTTTTCTGTCTAAAGTCCATTATGAGCTTATTAGCCTGTATTTAAGAAGGTAAGACCTGGCTGTAATAATTCAGTAAGCAAGTTTTGTAAATTATTAATTAACTGAGTTATTGGGGCTAAGGAAAGCACTAAGTAGGGAGAATTCACACTTACTAGGGGAAACTGGGAATCCAGAGCAATCACTCTTGGTGGAGATCTGTGTAGAAATGAAGCAAAACAGACAAATGAGGCTAAATCAGCTTTATCTGTAAGGCTATGGAAAGGATTGTTATGGAATTAATACAATAAATAAGAACATAAGCAACCAATGTATTCTTGACCCAAGCCAGTTTGATTTTGTCCAAGGAGGATCCTGCCTTGTTAACCTATTTAACTTCTTTGAGAAGGTTAATAAAGCAATGGATGAGGAAAAACAGGCACAAACTGCATATCTAAGGCATCACACAGGTGTTCAATACCATTCCATACTCAGGTATAGTAGATACACTCACTGAGCTAAATGTAAATCCCAATATCAATCTGTCTCACTAATAGAAACCAGGAAATAATTAGGGTGGGTAGCTATACCTCTTCCAAAGGACCAACAATTAGCAGTGCACCCCCCAGGGTTCAGTTATTACTCCACTTCTCTTTGGCATATATTTTTCTGGAGGTCAAAACTAATGTTAGGGGTTGACAGTTGAGCAAGTTTGCAAATGACTGACTGTAAAGATTGTTCATTCATAAACTCTGAAGAACACACAAAGATTCTTCACCAGGGCCTTTCACAAACAAGTAGTTGTTGCCAAAACCATAGCCTAAAACTAAATGTATAATAGTATCCTCCAGCAAATTTGACAATTCCTGCAACTATTACATTGACATCACCGCCATGAAAATTGATCGTGTGTTTAGGAACCAGAGAAACTATGTAGACAATGAGCTGTTCTTTGATCACCATGTATCCACTACTATAAGAAAGTCCTTTTGTCATTGTGCAGCTTTTTAATAAGGAAATGGCATCTAGTTGAAGGGTTGTGATAATGCTATTACATTCAGCATTTATTAGGTCAATCACTGAGTATACTGCCACATTAAATATGCACCTGTCCAAATACTTGACACAGCCTGAATGACAATGATGCTTTCTCACCAAGAAAATCAAGGGAATAAATCATAAAAGGGTGCAGTGACCACCTCAAAGCATTGCAATCTCACAGGCTGCTGAGGAGCAATCTCTGCCTTGCTTGCAGACCCTCAACCTACCCAGTCCTTTCAGACCTAATGCACACCCACAAGTCAAATGGTGGCATAAACACCAGCTCAAGAGATCTTAGACTTTTCTACAATATAAATCAAACATGTTGCTGGAGAGATAGATATACATCACAGAAAATACCACTTCTATGAAATTGTCTACCTCTCCACTTAAAGCATGGTATGTCTCTTACTCTTTTCAAGTGTAATTTGGATGAATGGATTGGAAATTGCAAGATCACCCTTGGTTTGGTACTGTTATCCCTTATGGATAAGGTTAACATGTAAATATCTGCCTGGTTCTGGGTATTTGTACTTAAACTACAAGGGCCCTGGGTTATTCATACTTAAAATACAAGAGCTAAACTTCTTGAAAATGCATGGTTAGGCTTGTGTCATGTATCAATAACTAACCAAGTAAGTACCTATTAAGCCATGGAGCTAATATTCTGGTAATAATTCCAACAAAGACTCTATTACCAGGGCGCACTTCTGCAGTAGTTTTAGATTCTGTTAATGCTGTATTCCTTTGAGTGAAAGGCCACTAAACTTTGTATGTTGTCTGGAAGCACCTGGAATTTTATTTCTGTTGTTTGGAATAAACTATTTTATTTTACAAAGACTGGTGCCTCAGCTGCATTCCTTTCAACACTGGCTCATGGATAGTTGCTAGGCTTGCAGTCCAGGAGACCATTGAGGAGGCTTGTCCAAGTTCCCAACTGCACAGTAAGCAAATGAAGGTTGACAGAATCAAACCCTGTACCACAAAAAACAGCTTATTAAGAGCTCATTGCCCTAGCACTCTCTGCTAACTGGCAGAGGTGAACTGCAGCACAAATTCCAGGCACAACATTTTAAGCCTGTAGTCCTGAGACAACTTGTTGCTGCATAACAGAGTGAAATTTCCTCTAAGCAAGAAAGAAAGAGGAAAGTTGTGTTCATTGACAGTAAACCTGGAATGCTAGTATGTTTAGAGCCACAGAGGGGGTGCTAAGAGTTTTGTTTCACTGGCGAAGTGTAGCTGAAATGCTGTGAAGTTTGTCTTTGTTTTACTTCTACTCCTGGAAATGAAGTAAGCAGGTGAACTGCTTGCAGCCATTTCTGAGTTCCTTTATTTGGAATGTAGTCTGCTGGACAGTTTCATTTTGCTTTGCACTTTTCAAGTATATTATTGGAATCTGGAAGACCCACAGCACAAAAATCTCAGGAAAAAAAATCTGCTTTCAGATTGGCTGATAATAATATGTTAAAGATTGGTTTTGTTTTCTCACAATTAAACCAACAAATGTTAAAACTTGTTGCAGAAATCATTACAAAAACTGTGCAATGATGTTCAGCAATATGACACCCAATGAGCTAAAATGTTTTCATCCTAATAAGAGAGGATACAACAACTGTGTTTATATATAAAAAATATAAAAGAAAGCCTAGACTTTTGTTTCATCACCTGACTCCAATTTCTTTCCTGCAGAAATTTTATATACAGGTATTACTGAACTTACCAAAAAACCTTGCTACTTTAAAATGGTTTTAGATTGTTGGACAACAGAAAATTTTAGCCTTTGCAAAAGTTGTATAATTTCTTTTGGTGCACTTGGATAATATTTTAAAATGTACTTGAATGTTTTTGCTTCTACATGGATGGGTGCCTTCTGGATCCAGGTAATGGGTGAAAAGGGTTCAAGGACGAGCCTACTCACAAAGTCAACAAAGAAAGAAAGAAAGAAAGAAAATGTTTTCAGCTTTATCTGTATATGACAAACTACTGATGTATGATTGTTCTTTTGTTGCAAACAGCAGTTTTCTCCCTGGAACTCATCCGCTTTCAAATTGCCTGGTAATATGTTACAGAATGATGTTACAGATTTTGATGCTTCCTTAGTCCATCCCAAAAAACAAATGGAAATAAACAAGTAAATAAAATAATAGTTATGGGAAGACTGAATACCAGTAAACAGTACTAATCTAAAACAAAAGGGAGCAGAATTTGTAGAAGTAAGGGACCCACGGACTTCCCAACTAGAACAGAACACCCTCTCTAAGAGTAAATTTTTTGGAAATAAGAAACATGCGCACATGCTAAAATACTACAGGCTATTGGAACACAACAGCATATGATAGAATCTGTGGCAAGAAAGGATTTGTACACTAATAGTGAGTTTGAATGTGTTACAAAACAGGGATTATGAAGGTCATTACAGTCGAAAAATGTGGCAAAGCAGAGAATAAATGTGTTATTACAGCCTAACAGTGTTGTATGGCAGACAGTAGAAATGAACAAGCCAAGCATTGCAGAAAACAGAATGGAAATAAGTAGCACGTAGTAAGAAAAGAGAGCTCTTGCTGAGAGAATCTGGTTTAAGCAAATGCACTTAGGAGGTTGGAATAATGCACATCCTAAGCAAAAATCTGATTTTTGTGTAAGTTAAGCTAAAACTGAAATCCCCAGAAATGAAGAATTCAAAGCATCTGGTGAGTTCTGCATAAGAGGAGTTTACTATTATGAGAAACTTCACTATTAATTAAAGCTGTAGGTATAATACTTGACCAGAGTTTTAAACCCTCTTCTGTCAGCATAGAAATAATCAGGACTTGGGCCAACATGTAAGTATAGTGAAGTAAGTACATTTACTTGGTCAAGCACACTTTTGTCAGTACAAGACAGAAAAAACAAACCTCTAGAATTAAACAGGAACAAAGGTAAATGAAATAAGTTCTGGTATACAATTTTAAGGGAGAAATAGAGTAGAAAAAATAAGTAAGAGGGTGGCATTTATTCACCCTGAGATCAAATAAAAGCAACTTGGGGAGGGAAAAGCCAGCAGAAGAGAGGTGTTTATTCCCCCTCAAAGCAAAGATGTGTGAATTTGGTTGTGTTTAGACAGTAAAATATACTTTCCCCGGGATTCATGAAGCTTGCGCCAGGCGCACCCATAGCGTAGGCGTTATAACGCCAAATATGGCCGCCGAGCGATTCAGGTACGATCTAATTCCACGTGCACTACCGGTGTACGCCAGATCTGCGCAGCCCCCGGTGTAGGTATGCAAATCACCCCATGTGCAGTGTTGCACCATGCAAATGAAGGCATATAGCGATTCAGGAAGTGGTGCAGGCGTAGCGTAAGCCCACGGAAATGTAAACCAAAAAACACCATTTACATTTTCCCAAACATAACATCGGAGCTATGGAAGAGGGCCAGACCCAGGTATCACAACGTGAACATATGCCAATGGCGAAATACACAGCCAATGGCATAAGAAAAGATTCACAACACGTAAATAACAACATTTAATGTCATGTCCACAGTAACGCACAGCAGAACCGCAGGGCATGTGTGCGGAAGCTGTAACATAAAGAAATAATATAAAAATGTCATAAAATCGCAACGTAATAGAAATCAGGTTTACAGCATAACACACAATGGTAGGCATGGAACACCACAACCAAGGTGCAAGGGTTGCTAAGGGCTTGTGATAGTGTTCGGCGTGGTAACTATGAATTAGTAGTCAATGCCATGCAAATGAGGCAGATAATACTGAATCGCAAATGTCCCGCCGGAGGAAGTTTGTACCATACGGCGCAGCGGTATAACACCGAGGAGTGGCTCAGAGGAGATACATGACATCAGCAGAGGGGTGTGCCACTGTAGCACTAAGCACATTGGAGCATTGCAAATCTGGCCTGTCCGTTGCTAAGCAAAGCTGCAGGATAGGGGTGGGGAGAAATCGTTTAGCTGAGAGCACACATGGTGGCCAAAAGCGCATGTGTACGAGGATGAAAACGTGCCTGAAACCCAGTAATCAGACGCACACGCCGCAAACAATAGCAGAAACAGGAAGGTCAGGGGAAGAAAAGGAAATGCGGAAGTAGGGTAATTGGAGTACTAATGAGCAATCAACACCAATCAACCCACGAAGGCCAATCGACGGCAGCTGACAAGTCCACTTGCAGAAACCTGCAAAACAGGATAGGGGAGGCATGTGAATGCAAAGAAAGGAGGGGAGGTATTGGATTGCAAAGATAGGAGACCTGACACAGCAGAGCAAAGCAAACCAACAGCAGACCGGCAGTAGCACACATAACGCAAGATACGCCAGGTCCAGGAAAGCACAAATCAAAGTAGGCTGCAGGATGCACGCCAGAAAATGGTAGGTGCAACGCGTAGAAATGTAAAGGGAAGGTCAAGAGGTAATCCACGGCAGGAAAATGTAATTCAACACCAAAGGCACCACAATAGTAGTTCCGGCAGTAAAACACATAACATAACCTGCAGCTACGAACGTACATACACACCCTATGACATCATCGGTGTTCACAGCACAATAGTATAAAGTGTGTATGCACCCAACACACACCTGTGTATTCCCAAACACCGCACCATAGGTGTAAACACACGGGGAACTTTTAAAATGTACATGTTGGGAGCTGCCATAGCTGTGATTCATCAGCAAGTGTTAGAGACTGACGGTGTTGTGGAGGATGATGCCGACAACCACCGCAGGCCTCGGAGGAGAAGGAGAGTGTTCAGACCAAGGGTAACCTACCAGGGGTTACATGACCTGGAGATAGTAGAGCATTACAGGGTGGACAGGGACATCTTACAGCAAATAGTGGAGCTGTGCCGGCCACGCCTGAGAACCAGAAACAACAGAGGGGAACCCATACCAGTGGACACGAAGGTATGTGTAGGCCTGTGAATACTGGCCACAGGTACCTTTCAAAGGCCAACTGGAGATATAATGGGTATCTCACAGGCATCAGCATCCAGGGTACTACACCAGTTCCTGGATGCCATGTTACCACATGCCAATGAGCAGATATACTTCCCCAGAACTCAGGAGGGGTTGGCCAGCAATATGCATCACTTCCACCATGTGGCACAATACCCGGAGGTACTGGGTGCGATAGACTGCACGCACATACAAATCAAGTCACCACCCGGTGAGCAGGGTATGCACTACATAAACCGCAAGGGATTCCACTCCATCAACTGCCAGGTCATGTGCAATGCCCAGGGCATTATCATGGATGTGTGTGCTGGCAGCCCTGGAAGCTACCATGACTCCCATATCTGGCATGCCTCACAGCTGTATCAGGTATTTGTCAGGGGGGACATCCCACATGGCCATCTCGTGGGGGATGCTGGCTATGCACTGGAGCCATGGATGATGACTCCCATCAGAAATGCACACACACCCATGCAAGAACGCCATAATGAGGCACACGCACAAACCAGAATCATCATAGAGCGTGTGTTCGGGATGCTGAAATCATGGTTCCGGTGCTTGGATACATCTGGTGGAGCCTTGAAGTACTCTCCAGGCATGTGTGCCCACATCGTCATAGTATGTGCCATGCTACATAATATGATCCTGTGGAAGCAGCTGCAGCAGGGACAAAATGGTGAAGACCCTCATAGCCCACCGCAATTGCCAAGGCCAGTACAGGCACAGAGGGATTCAGACCATGAACACACTGTGCCAGCCCCAGTAGGCAGATGGCGGCGTGCCCAATATGCCTACACCTTGGCAAAGAGGGAACGTATAGCACATACACTGACCATGTAGGCCCCTACGGACTGACACCTCTCCACCTGCACACACAGTAAAATGCATGGCACACAAACATGACCACCTGTAAATTGTAATGTATAGGTGGCACAATGTGTGACTCCTACATAGGCAGCCCTCAAACATTGTAAACACAATAGCCAGTGCAACACGGAATGCCAACACCTGAACAGTACATGAGTCTTACAGCATATGATGGTGCTGTGTGCCTGTCACGTTCCCCGCCAGATATATATATATATATATATATATATATATATATATATATATATATATATATATATAGATATAGATATATACATATATATATATAGATATATATAGATATATATATATAGATATATACAGATATATATATATATATATATATATATATATATATATATATGTACACATATGCATATATATATAATACAGATAGAAAGGGCAATAGAGGGATATATGGTGATATAGATGGATTCAGCGATATCTGCAAATATGATAGATAGTTCAATGACATTCATAACATCTTGGAGGTACAAATAAATAGGATACCGCCAACCATGGAATGTGTAACATACCGACATGCGTAACCACGAGGCTGAAAGACCGATAGAACACAATACCGGAACAGTACATCCGCGAGTAATAGTATGATGATATGAAGGGACGGTTAGTCACCGCTGACGGTGTCGCGTCCACGAGGTACTGTGTTCAACTGTGTCTGTGAGTGCCGTAGTCTGTGTAAGTGTGCGTGAGGGTGCCGCAGCGCTTCTGTGTGACTGTAATGTGTGTGTGTGTCCGCAACATGTGTATGTTGGTGCCAAGTCAGAGGCAGACCAGTATGGTAGGTGTGGGTATAGCTAGCCGTAGGCATACGGTTACTACCTGTACCACAGTAGGAGGGACATCCCCACCCTGGGCAGGTGTGTCCTGACATAAAACAGTACAAAGGGCAAATGTCCAAGATGGTAGGACATAAATATGTCCCATATATAATGTAACAGTCGTATTTAATAGTTATGCCTGTATGTAAGAAACTTAAATGTTACATGCAATATGATAAGTATCCAAAGTCACAACAAAAGGTATGTAGTGAGGATAAAAGTATGTGCTACCTGTGTACTGACCGTGGCTACGTGTTGGCCTGTAAACACTGCTTTGTGTCCCGCAAGTGTCCAATAATGACCATATGATAAGGTGGCAACCCATGGCAAACAGGCTCTTTTAACAACACAACCACAATGACTGCAAATATCTGGGACAGAAATACAAGGGATAGCTGTCCCCTACACATATCCCCTGATATATCGCTGCAATTACGGAGGTATACAGGTAGCAAACTCACCTGCAGACGATATAGAAACCAATTAACAACGGCCCAACGTACAATCCCGTAACATAAGTCTACTAACTGTTAGCTCTCTAATCAGGGACAGAGCCCACACACATATATACGGATTATGTAGAAATGCAAGGCCCACAAACCGTATATGTTACGTACAACCACCGACATCCCCCACACTAGAAACTAAAGCAATACAAACTGTAATAGCAGCACAAACATCCAGTCAGTCAATTACATCTGCAGAACCCTCAACATACCATGTGGAAGACACAATTAAAGGCGACATGCATAATTGCAGGCGTTGTATAATGGAACAAACAGCCATGTTACAGGTATTGATTGCAATACTCCGTTAACAGACGTCGGGATGACAGGTACACCCACATGTTGAACCAAATATTCTACCTGTCACACACAATCCACAGGGGACATGAATCCAAACTATACTTGTCTCCATGCATAGCAGTTGCAGTTACTCATAACAAAACACAATGCAGACCGTCTCCCCGAAGGTAGGGCAAATAGGCAATGCCCAAGTGGAGAATCCAATTATACCCCACTGTCGCCACGTAATTGGCAAATGGAGTAGCTGCACAGCTGATATGCAAGTAATTAGTCACTCAGGAACACCAATTGGCGGGAAGAATCCACATGTTTCAGGTATCGACGTATATAAGGATGACTTGCCAGACATTCAAACCGTATGCTCATACCGAAAAAAAGTTGAAACACTGTGAGAGAGATAATAACGAAACGCCTTAACGACAACAAGGTATGTAGAACGCCCGATATCTAAGGTTATGTATAGCATGATCTGCATTAATTAGTATTACTGTATGTATAGCCTGGTTTGCATTAATTAAACGTGTCCACAATGCATAAAGTGGGGAAAGGTATTGATGTAGTGATGTCTTGCTGAGCATACTAACGCTTGTAGAATCTGTGCGTCCAGCAGTGGGACACAAGGTACACAGCACAGACACCAGAAGGGATGCTACATGAGGCCATTAAACAGAACAATGCCATACAACCTGCCGTCAGTGGTAGGGTATGTCCAACAAGGACGTGCCATAGCAGGGGACAGTATATGTTGATATACTGTCACAGCACGCATGTGTATGGGTAAATAACGTTAATGACATATGTAAGGTGGTCCCGCTGAGCAAGTATGCTTTGAATTATGGGATACTATGTGAAATATGTGTAATGTATAGTATTATAGGTAGATATGACAGATATTCTACACAGCATAACAGACATATCATGCATACCACAGGTATCGTGTATTGGTATGTACAATAACAGGATACATATAGCTAATCTAAATGGAAGGGCTACCAAGTAACCATGCACAAAGGACATATAATAGCTGCACAGGTGCATAGTGGGGTAATATGCAGTCTGTCAAGTCCATGTGTAAGCACAACTACAGTGTTCACACTAGTGGCACCTCTCCAGGGTAGTGTCCTGTGAAGAGCAGAGCCAGGTGTCACCTGCACCACTGCACAGTACAGCCACTGCAGTGATCCCAGGCCTACATGTGTCTCCCAACCACCAAGGGAGGTATCACATGAACAGTGCTACTGAGTGTCCCTGCGTGATGTACAGAGGACTTATGTTCCACAGCATGGTGAGTGTCCTGTTTGGGAATGTAACCCAGAAGCACATCCCACTCATTGTGGCGTATGTGCACATATCCATGAGCATGTTGCTCACAGTGGCCTCTGCTTATGTTGCGTATGAGGAGTATATCCATCAATAATGTTGTGGACATGGGCCCTGTCTGATCAGCAGAGGTCACCCCCGAGTATGTAGTATGCAAATGTGTACAGATGTGGTGTTCGTAGTGCAGCCGCATATTTAAACTGTCGGAGCTCAGTAAACGTCATGGCGTGTTAATGTTGTGGCATGTAAAGCTGTAGCTGTTGTGTAAGGCACACCCTAAATGGGGTGGTGTACCCTTGAATGTGTGTAGATGTCTTGAGTTCAGAGGTACAATGGGTGCCTATGTACCAGTTACACACCCAGTACAGATAGTTGTGGCCATGTAGGAGGATATCCACGCCACAGTGGCAATACGGTAACCACAGGAGTGGGTGCGACATATGTGTGTACTGCAAACATGTACAATGTGATATGTATGTAGGGGACTACCATCCATGTGATAGTCAGTGGGTGAATGGTGTAATGCAAAGGTGATGTGCATGCACCTTGTGTCATGCAGCTTGATGCCATGATAGTCATATTATGTATCTGTCACAGCGACACCCATATGGTTGGAGTCAGTATCAGCTGGTGGAGCAATCATGGCGCTTGGTATGTAGGGGTTCTAAAGCTAGGCAGGGAAAGTCCCCTCTGCCAGCCTGTTCCGCAGGGAAGCATATACTTAACATGAGGGGCCCTATGACTGAGGACTGTGGTATGCCAAAGTACCTGACATGTAGTAGGTACTATGGTATGCTGGCCTCACTGTGTGTCCTGTCCATGAGCCACATAGCATAACAACCTGAGACACAGGGTACGATGTGCAGGTGGATGTGTATGTTGTCAATACCAGAATGGGGAATGGTGCTGAAAGGAAATGAGAGGACAATGTAGGATGTGTGGACTCGCACTCATCAACAACTGCCCTGGTAACTGTATGAAAGGAGTCCATCATGTGTAGGGGCCATGCTCTGGCCTTAACAAGCCCAGCCCGGGTGGCAGCAGAGGACGGGAGACCAACAATGTCTCTGAGAATGACGTCCTTGACGATGTGCCCCATAGCCATGCAGAACAGTCCAGTCAGGTGTGTAGGACTATAGTCCCACTCGTGCAATGCGGTGCCACCTGTGTGTAGTGTGATAAATGTTGCTGTGTGCCATTCAGGGTCTACAATGTCTGAAACAAGGCTATTACTGAATATGGTGGCCTAGTGGGGAGACAAGTAATTCAGAGGTTGGTGGACATCACAGCCTGGGACATTGGAAGGTGACATGGGGCCAGTGTCCCAGGACACATAGAGTGTAGGTCAGTACTGTTTAGGTGTGAGCACAGGGACACCACAATGTTCATGTATGGATTGCGGCCCTGTAGTGAGTGAGAGGGTGTACTGTCAGCATTGAATCCATCCTCCAGCATGTTGCCAACAATACCTGGGTCTGCAATGTTCCTGAGTGACTGTTGTATGTGACAGCAGATGTGGGTGTTGCCATCGAATACTGACATACCACCATAATGCCTGGTGGTACACCCCGGAATGTGTGGCAGTCATGTTTACGTAGCTAGTCTTGGAGTATGTGATGAGGGACCCTGTGGCCCTACCATGGCTGACCAGTGAGCCACCCCACACATGGGAATGTACACCACTGTGCAACAGCCTACACCTGTTGTTGTACATCATATGTCCGTGGAACATGACCACCAGAGTGGTGTCTGTTATCTGGTGTGTACCATCATGGCTCTGTGTGGAATAGCATGATCCATGCAGTTGTGTACATGATAATTAAGTGCACTGGGGTATGTGTCAGCATTTGTATGTGCATTGTCCATCTGCACGGGTGTCATGATGTTAACAACCGCTGTCAGCAGACGTCTGTAGTAGGTGTAGTAGTACACATGTACTGTGTATGCTGTGATGGGTGTGTTTCTGGGATGTGGCTAACAAGGTAGATTAGCATATGTTCGGAATCCACCAATGAGGGGATAACCCCAGGTGTGTAACACCAGTCACATGGTGGTAGTGTTCATGCCAAGGGTAAGGTAGGTCTTGGAGGTGGTGTGTATTTGTTGATCCAGCAGAGTGGAGGGTATGACTCATGGATGTGTCGGTACATGAGTGGCTATCCCAGTGAAGTGTGGGGTAGTGTCAGTCACACATCAGTAGTAGCTGAGGCCCACTGTCCACTATACCACCATAGAAGGTATGTTACCCGTGTGGTATGATGTTGACTCTGTCGCTTGTTACAATGTGTATAGCAGTCCCAGACACAGTTAGTTGCACGTGGAGCACCTCTGATGCATTGTGCTAAGCAACTTGCCAGGATGTGTGCAAAACATAGTGGGATATGGGAACCCCTCAGCTGTGGGTGCGCCGGTCCAGGTATGTGCCTGGAAGGTATGGTCCGTCTATAACCTGTCATTGCAGGTGTGCTCTGCAGAGCCTACAGGCAGGTCCCAGTCACTGCAGAGATGTTGGAGTGGTGCATTATAAGGTGTGCCTTGCCTGCGTGCATCCCAGGGGAAGATGCAAGCAATGTGTCACATGACCCCATGTAGCGCATGCCAGTTACCGCCCTGCCGGTGACAGTTATTGGAAACTGTGCAGGACAGGGAGTATAGCAGCTGCAAGAGCCTAGCATGTGAGCTGTACTCCCAGGGCCAACAGGTGCAAGTCATCTGTGCCACTGCATTGTGTTTGACCAGGACAGTCATAGCGGACAGATACTACATGCCTGTGGAATGACAATAGGAGCATAGGCAACTGTTGAAGTGACACAGTCAGTCATTGTACAGTGGTATCATGTCTGGACGAATGCAATATGCTCCCCAGGGCTAGGCTCACACCCTCAGGGCTATAAGACTGGTGAGCTATTGCATGTCCCTGCACACGTAGTCTGTGAAGTGGCATCACAGGGCAGTCACACTAACATGGCGAATGACAGACATATCGTACCTGGTGAGGTGTGGCATGGGTGCATAGGTTATGTTGCAGACGCAGTTACCTGACAGCAAGATGTAAGCGACTAATGCCTTGTGTAGCCTGCTGTGTGGAACTGCAGTGTGACACCCTACAGAGTCAGCTATGACTGGTGTGTTGTGAATGTTATAACACACTATAGGCTGTATGTGGTGGGCACACATGAGTCTGTGGGCTATAAGCTGGTGATGTTGTCTTCCATGATGGGGGCTACCTCTGGTGCCTACCGTGAGTATGGAGACGTACTGCACAGGTTGTCCTCGTAGGTGTGGCCAGTGGTGTAGATTATGTGAGACTATGTGATGGGTGGGGTGTGTTGCGAATGTTACAGATCCCCATATGACTGTCAGGTGCAGTCAGGGTTGGCGACAGCAATACCCCCAGCCATAGCTGTCAGCCTCCTGTCCCCAAAATGAGGAACACTAGCCCTCATACAGTGTGACAAATGGGCGAAACATGGAACACTTACAACTGGCTTACTAACAGCGTCAACAAGGAAGGGCATATGATGGCTAAAATAGGCTGGTCTTACGTATAAAACAGATATTCCAATGAATTACTATGATTCTCATCTATCTAGCCATGGCTAGCAGGTAAACTATGTACAACAATGAATGTGTGACAGACCCTTCCATGTCGGGGGTGCACTGCACAGCACCATCCCTTACACAGTGTCCATAATGCAATAGTAGTACCGTGGACACATCGAGGCATGTGCAGGTAGGTAAGAACACAAGTGCAGGCAAATAGACATGCCCACAGCAAGTCAGCATTTACATGGAGTATGAACACTGTAATGAGGTGACACACATATATGGTGATGATATCCAATGCATAATGGGTGTGACATGTGTGACACAAACACGTCAGTCGTCTCAGTGTCATGGTGCTTTGCAAAGATAACTGTGCAGATGCAGTATATGTCATAGAAATGTATGTGCAGCAGTATCTCTGTACATCTCTGAAACTGTGACCTGTCACCATCATTATGTTTTACAGATAATGCCCCGTACACACCTCCCAGCATACACCCACCAGGAGGATGATGTCCTTATCCCACAGCTCCATGACAACTATGACTTGTTGTTCAGCCATGTGCCACAGCATGCCCAGCAGCGGGATGACCTGTGGCAGGATCTACGCAGGAGGGTGAACGATGTGGGTGGCCATAACCGCACCTACCAGCAGGTGCGCAGACACTGCACGGACCTGATACAACATGCAAAACAGCGTGCCACTGCAATCGCCAGGGAACAAGGTGGAACAGATGGTGGGCCACCAACCCAGCCCCCACTCACACACACTGAGGAGCTACTGGCCAGTCTGGGGACACCCAGGGAACAGCATCCAGAAACACTAGCTGCCATCGTGGAGGTGGGTGTCTCCCAACCAATGAACCTGGAGTTGTCTGGTAAGTCAGTAATGCACATATGGCTATTATATCCCATGTAGTTGCATGTGTCACTGTACATAATGTAAAGTAACAACATATGCCAGGTATGTGGACACACATTCTGCATACTACAGTATGCTACGTTGTGTATGCACACATATGCATACTATATGCTATTACACAGGTGAATGTGTGCACATGCACAGTGCAACCTGTGGCTGTCATACAGTCATGGCTAATGTTCATACTGGTGTGTCACCCCTATACAGGTACCTCTGGCGTGCCGCACAGACATGGGTCCATTGCAGGTGAGACTGTCATCAGTATCAGGCATGTTACAGTGTAGATCTATTTGCCATGTGGCCAGTTAACACTTGCACACCTGATGTTTGTTCCAGTCACGATATGCTGGTCGCACCACCATGCATTCACACACGCCACCCATGTGCAATATATTCACACGTAATGATACACAGACTTGAAACCACAGTACTTGTCATTGCGACATGTGTGGTCAGCTGTGCATACAACAGTGGAGGTGTTCTACAATGGAGGCATATGTAGTATGCATTGGAACAACATGTGTGGTATGCACACAGTACCACACAGTGAGCTGTGATATGGGCAGCCCACAAGTGTCACCATTGTGTCATATGCCCCTGCATCAGGTGCACACATTGTGATGTGCCACCTGACATGTCCCAGACATGTAGTGTTCTGTCTGCAATATTGTCACACTATCACATGACCTATACCCCACATACCAAACATACAACCTGTTGTCTGCATAGACCTGTGGAATGTGACATATCTGACATGTATGGGTGTATGTCATATGGGACCACACAGACATGTGGAGAAGATGCCCATCACACACAATTGGCCACCACATGTGCACACATGGCCATGGGGGATGGCCAGAGACATGTAGCCACACAGTACATGGGATGTGTATACACCCTGTTGCACATTGTCCACACATGGTCCAATTATAGCCTTAGTTGACCGATTATACAGTTGATGTGGTACAGTGGACAACCTAATAGCCTGTGCACAGCTACTGGAGGTGTCACTGAAGTCTACCATATACGATCTGTCGAACATCACGACTGTGTTGCAGTTATAGCTATGCAATGTGTACATATTATGCATTGTACAGCAACATACATGCCTCATGTTGCCATGCAATGGCACAGTGTCTGTACTTCACACTGTATAGCAATGTAGACGGCTCACACTACCCTCCCGTGCTCATGCACATTTGCTAAACATGCATTCTATCTGTAGGGCATACACACAACACTGCAATGTGAAGCCCATTATGATGCTGTACATGTGTCAGGACACCATTGTGTCAAACATGTATGCATGTTAATGCACATGTCAGCAAATTACATGTCAAGGTCACGCCAGCCATGTGTACTGTTATCCTGTTCTGGGCCACATGGTGTATCACGGGGATGCATGCATACTACCATGATTGTGTGAACTGTATGGCTACTGATATGACACCTGCTTGCTGTAGTGTGCACCCCAGGGAGGTATGCTTACTAACACTATTAATGTCTGAGCTGCATGCCCTCTGCTCTATCGCAGGCATGCTGCATGCCATCTGACAAATCACATGCATGGTGTGTCTGTGTGTCTGTGTGTGTATCTGTGTGTGTGTCTGTGTGTGTGTCTGTGTGTGTGTGTCTGTGTCTATTGTACTTTACAGTGTTTCTTTGCATTCACAGGTGATGTAGGCGCATTACCATCCTGCGGTCCATCTGATGTTAGTGTCCCCACAGATACTAGCGGTGATGAACATATGCATGAGGTACAGGCAGGGTTGTCAGGGGCTGAATCTGTGCCAATGGTTACCATCCCAGCTATGTCCCCTCTTCCTCACAAGACAGTTCTGCTGCCAACACATACCGCATCACCAGTGGCCATAGAGGAAGGACAGTCAGCAACTGTTGGCGTGGAACAGGAATGTGTGGTGGCTACAGAAGGTGTGTCTACACACCATGGTGTCAGTGTAATGACTGCAGATGTGCCACACAGGCATGTGGCCGGTGCTGCTCGTAGGAGGACCTCTGGCAGACATGCACCTGCAGGACAGAGCGCAGCAGCTGGTATCACCAGACGCATGTTCCAGACTGTAATGGTGGCACAGGCACGTGCTGAATGGCAGAACAGAGAAGGGCAGAGGCTGCAGAGGGCTGCTATCCATACCGTAAATGACAACATCCAGGCATTGGCAAATGCTCAACAGCAGATTGCTAATGTTCTGGATAGGCGACTAGGTGAAATGGTCGGAATCCTTGACCAAGGCATGGCAATCTGCGAGCGGGAGCTGTCTGTGCAGGAACACCTGGTAGGAGTGAGGCGTAGGCCACATGGACGTAGGCCAGCAACACCACCTAGTGTAGGTCGACATGAGTGTGCCACCTCACATGCCCACTCCCATAGTGCCGGTAGCAGTAGCAGTGCAGCTGCTGCTGTGCTGTCAACACCAGGACACAGCAGGCCACGTGGATGTGGCCCTGGATGGTCTCAGTGGGGACACATTTCCAGCGGACATGTGTCGTTGGACAGTAGCCACTCTGTACCTCCACCTGGTAGTGCCTGTCCAACCCCAGGCAGGCACAGGTCACGTGGCCATGGACAGACACAGTGAGCTGTACAACCTGCACTGTACAATCTGGGGCTGTCAATTATACCCCGTGTAGGCATCACAAATGGCAGAACTGTGTACACACATACATGCACACAGCAAACACAACTGTAGGGCTCCACAACATCCACATGCATTCTGCACAGACATGTCCAGTCAACTCATTGGCCCTTACACACACACATGATGTTATCCATTGGTGCAGCCTATGCCCCTGGCAAACATATCACCCTGTGCATATGATAAAGCCTGTGCCGCATCCCTGTCATCCACACCATCGGTGCAGGGTTATGCACAAATATTCTGATGCACAGGGTGAACAGCATAGTGAGAGGTGTATGTAATACCTGTGTACGCATAGTGAGGGATGTGTATGTTGCAGTGGTTGTGTGTGAATACTGAGTTGTGTATGTGACATAGATTGTGTACTGTCGACATGCACCAGTCACACCATGTAGTGCAGGTGCAGCATGCATTGTGATGTGTTCAAGGTATGTGTCTCGGTTACATCTGTAGCACCATGTTGGTTGAGATACCCTGGTTCCCTCCTATGGTGTACTTTCATGTGCCTACAGTTAGCAGTGTTTGCAGTCCCCCACATGTAACTGTGGAGTACACACAGGCACATCTGGCAATATCAGCATGCTACATGTACCTTCATCCTGACTGTTGGACACACAAACATGACACAGATGTCTGCACATATACTGCACCTGACGCATGTGGTCGGTGCCACAGGCTACACTGGACAGAGATGTGACATACATAGCAGCACACATTACAGGTATGGTGACATGGTGCAGGGGTTGTACACAGCGGCCTGGCCAATGATGATGTGAGGTGTCACTTGGTAGCTGGAGGCCACACTGTGCAGCAGTAGGACCCTGTAACAGTACGTGAACATGGCCGCAGTCACAGGGTGTACACCACTATAATGCACACCCCATAGTGTGCAGCTGGGGACCCTTGCCTTTGTGGTCATCACCCTCACAGTACTATGCACCCACATGACGTGTCACAGAGAAGGGACATGCACAGGTAGCCAGTATGGCTGGGACCTATGGCATCAACAGGGTTGTGCAATGCATCACCATTACGGGTTAGTCAACACGTGGGGCCAGTGATAATTTCCCACCGTATATTAGCATACACACTCACACCATGCACCAGACATACATACAGACACACACACACTGTGGTGACCACACATGTGTATACGGACAGCCGATGTGTGTGATGCACCTCACCGGCAAACGTCATGTTTCCCACACTGACGTATGTACAGTTCTCTACAATGGTGTACAGGGATGTGTAGCAACTGGGACATATTCCCCGTGATATGTGGCATCCCTGGTCACACATTTGGACACACATGGCAGTGCTGGGAATGATACACCAGCCATATGATGACACGTTTGATGGACATGCAGCGATATTGATTGCATTATGTGTACCAATGCTATATCTGGCAAATGTGCTGCTATATACACACGAGAGGTTGTAGGTGTTACAGGTGCCATATGACATATAGTTGTTAACACCTGACTGCTGTGTATGCATTATGTCAGCACCGTCACGTAACAGCGACATAGTGTACAGTTAGCACATGGCATGATAGGATGGTGTGTGACACAACTGTGAGCCACCCCCTGCACACATACATCTAGACAGGTGGTTCACCACGTTATGTACACACATCCCTCCATACGTGCTGTTTGTATGTCACCGTTTACAGATGTCAATGATGGGTCTGCATTGCGTCTGCACGTCGTAGGTAGGTGCAACTATGTTACGGACATAGGCCACTGCACATGCATGTTTGCTGCATGCACAGTACATATGTCACATGTGTCTCCTGTTGCCATGTTAGTATGCATTGCTATTGTTGGACATGTGTGTTGACATACATAACACATGGACTGCGGTATGATATCACGGGTGTCACAGGCGACCAGTACAAGGGTATGTGTCCCAGTCAACACTGCTACCCCCTGTAGTGTGAGCATTCAACAGACATGGGCCCACATTCAATTCGCATGTGTAGCATTGATTAGGCCAGTGTTATGCACGAGGTACATCAAAGGTCATGTATGTATGTGTTGTGTGTGCAGTCCATGCACACATCCACACAATCACATGTATGACATACCCAGACGTGTGTTCATTGGTGTACAGCAACAGTCAGGTGTCACAGCTGTGTAAGGGCCATGGTATGTCTTGAGCCAACCTGTTCATGTATACTTGTATCATTGCAATGCATAACACCTGTTGGATCCCTGTTGGTACGCAGTGTACTCTGCACAGCTGGTGTACACCGCTGTACAGCCCAGTGGTCATGTGTCACATGGTGTTGTTGGACCATAAGGCTGTGTAGTGCTGCACCAATGACATGGTGCTGACTTGACAGCTACAGTGTACACTGCAGTGTAATGCAGTGTGACCTGCACCTGTGACAGCTGTGACGGCAGCTGTGTGTGTACAGGTCACTGCATGTGTGACTGCCCTGTGCGTGAGGGCAGTTATACCTTACTGTGCCCTTCTGTGTGTACACTCCATCTGCATGCAAGATCACCCTTTGCAACAGCTAAGTGTGTGAGCATGCCCAGTACGCCGTTGTGTAAATGGACACACAGTACATTCCACACTGCACCCCTCCGTGATTAGACTCCGTGTGCATGCAAGATGGCCCTTTGCAACAGCTAAGTGTGTGAGCATGCCCAGTACGCCGTTGTGTAGATGGACGCACAGTACATTCCACACTGCGCCCCTCCATGATTAGACTCCGTGTGCATGCAAGATGGCCCTTTGCAACTGCTAAGTGTGTGAGCATGCCAAGTATGCCGTTGTGTAGATGGACACACAGTACATTCCACACTGCACCCTTCCATGATTAGACTCCGTGTGCATGCAAGTTGGCCCTTTGCAACAGCTAAGTGTGTGAGCATGTCCAGTACACCATTGTGCAGATGGACACACAGTACATTCCAAACAGACGTGTGATACTAAATGTGTGGGCATGGCCATTGACATCATGTATAGCCATGGTGGTCATCCAGGCACCAGACGTCCAATTTCAATGTCACGATGGATGCCTACATTGAACACACTTGTTGCTCTCTCGAAGGGTGTACTGTCTGTTGTGCATCCCGTATCTATTCAGTGTTGTTGTGCTCCGTAGATATTTAGTTGGCCCGTTGACAGCACTGGCGTGTTTGTGTACGTCTACCTTGGGATGGTAATATGCTTTCAGACCGCTCACTCTCTAAACATTCCCTATCGGCATCTTTGCCTTTGCGAATGATGTCACCCACCTAGAAGTATGCCTCTGGGAGTGCTGTGTTCAGTAATCTCGGTAGCTCGTTCTGTAAATGCGTAATGCTGTAGTGTGTTACAGTAGGTAGGTGTGTGTTCAACTCCCGGCCCTTCCAAGTGTGTGTGTGTGTGTGTGTGTGTGTGTTTCCAGCTGCCTGGGGACACAGTAAAGCTTTTAGATGCCTCACAACACATACATTCCCTATCGGCGTCTTTGCCTTTGCGGATGATGTCACCCACCTAGAAGTATGCCTCTGGGAGTGCTGTGTTCAGTAATCTCGGTAGCGCGTTCTATAAATGCGTAATGCTGTAGTGTGTTAGAGTAGGTAGGTGGATGTTCAACTCCCGGCCCTTCTAAGTGTGTGTGTGTTTCCAGCTGCCTGGGGACACAATAAAGCTTTTAGATGCCTCACAACACATACATTCCCTATCGGCGTCTTTGCCTTTGCGGATGATGTCACCCACCTAGAAGTATGCCTCTGGGAGTGCTGTGTTCAGTAATCTCGGTAGCGCATTCTGTAAATGCGTAATGCTGTAGTGTGTTAGAGTAGGTAGGTGTGTGTTCAACTCCCGGCCCTTCCAAGTGTGTGTGCATGTTTCCAGCTGCCTGGGGACACAGTAAAGCTTTTAGATGCCTCACAACACATACATTCCCTATCGGCATCTTTGCCTTTGCGGATGATGTCAACCACCTAGAAGTATGCCTCTGTGGAGTGCTGTGTTCAGTAATCTCGGTAGCGCATTCTGTAAATGCGTAATGCTGTAGTGTGTTAGAGTAGGTAGGTGTGTGTTCAACTCCCGGCCCTTCCAAGTGTGTGTGTGTGTTTCCAGCTGCCTGGGGACACAGTAATGCTTTTAGATGCCTCACAACACATACATTCCCTATCGGCGTCTTTGCCTTTGCGGATGATGTCACCCACCTAGAAGTATGCCTCTGGGAGTGCTGTGTTCAGTAATCTCAGTAGCGCGTTCTGTAAATGCGTAATGCTGTAGTGTGTTAGAGTAGGTAGGTGTGTGTTCAACTCCCGGCCCTTCCAAGTGTGTGTGTGCGTGTGTGTGTTTCCAGCTGCCTGGGGACACAGTAAAGCTTTTAGATGCCTCACAACACATACATTCCCTACCGGCATCTTTGCCTTTGCGGATGATGTCACCCACCTAGAAGTATGCCTCTGGGAGTGCTGTGTTCAGTAGTCTCGGTAGTGCATTCTGTAAATGCGTCATGCTGTAGTGTGATAGGGTAGTTAGGTGGAAGTTCAATTCCCAGGCCTGCCAGATGTGTGTGTGTGTGTGCATGCTCCCGTCCCCCTGAGGACTCAGGTTATGCTTTTAGACGCTTCGCAACACAGCTGTATCCTGCTGACGTCTTTGTCTTTGCGGATGTTGACACGCACCTAGTAGAATGCCTGTGTGTCTGCTGTGTTTAGTAATCTCGGTAGCGTGTTCTGTAAATGTGTCATGCTGTAGTGTGATAGTGTAGTCATATGTAGGTTCAATTACCAGCCCTGCCATGTGTGTGTGTGTGTGTGTGTGTGTGTCTGTATCTCTCTCTCTATATATGTATGTATATATAATCTATTTTCTGCCCATAACTCTGCTCTTGCATGGACAGCTGACTGTTTCATGTATCGCATATTTGCATAGCTTTCACATACCAATGGGGTATGTTGCAACTCCCAACAGTGTCCATGCAACGTCCGTGTTACGGGCAGTGTTACACGCCCTTACAGGCATTTGCTGTATATCTTGGCAGACATCTATCCTTGCTGTACTCTCACTGTACTCGTACACGGCGGAGGCTTCATGTATCATGGCCTAGTTTTGATGTGTGTATGTCTATTTGTGCTGTGTGCATGGCTCTGGGTATGTCCCACTATCATCATTTGTAAAGGTGACAGCCCTATAGGTTCTTCATGTAGACTGCTGTGTCATTTGACATGTCAGCACATACCTGTGGACAGTACTGCACGTCCTACTGCAGCGCATTTCATACCTTCTGCGTTATCTTGCAGTCAATATTGCTGTTTCCTCACACATGGATCTGTTTCTGTTCATACCACTCCACCTCCTAGAGCAAGTTGATGGACAAGGCCTTATTTGATAGTGGGACACATAGGGGCAGTATTGACATGTTTCTCTTACAAACGTAGATTGCTGACACAATAATAGGTTTTGCATTAGTATGGCTTTTCTGTCGGATTTGGTGTCTTACTCACATGTTTGTCATTATTTCATGTCTTCAGTTATCATGAAAGTGCCAGAATGTTACTGTTGTTACGTGGAACACACCAAACATATGAGGCAGAACTCTGCACATTCTGCATAAATCTGTACAGTTGCGGAGTATGTGTCTGTAACAAAATATCAACTTTCTGACACCAATACACACACTGTATGGCGGCATCACAGGCCACATGCCATTACATTTATATTCCAGGACACACCCACCCAGACAGTTGTATTCCTCACACAGGCCAACAGCTGCTTATCCACACTAATTGGTCTATCATGTACCGTATGTGTGCGCCGGTATTTGCGCTTTCCGTCAGTGGCAGAGCTCACATACGTGTCTGGGGGACTGGACATTGTTACGGTGACACTGCATGACACCCTGAGGGACACATTACTTTTGTGTCTATTAACCTTCCACATTGACATTCACAGGGCATACGTTGTCATTCACATTTGTCGGAGTACATGCGTGTCTTGTACATGTTTTCTCATTTGTCCTGATGTCTTTCTTCTCACCTGTCCACCTAGTATCACTAGTTCTGTACATGTATTTTGGACAGGTTACCTTCATACCCCTAACCTGTACACATTATGGGTAAATGCCCTGACGTTTGACCTTGTTACACTTGTCATAGTGATGTGCCTTTCTGGTAAATTGCTGGCAAGGCATTACGGACTGTGCGGTAGATAATAGTGACTGACATTTCCATTACATGATTAGTAACACTCATAACATCCATATTCATGGGTACGCCAGTATTCTTACAACGTTCTGACTTTGTCTGGGGTATATCTAATATAGTCCCTATTTGTATTTCATGTACTATGCCTTAGTGCAGCTGTGTTATTCTGACAGTTTGCCAGTTATGGGTACCATCTTGGTCGTACGCATGTCCATCCATGATAATTGCCTACATGACACTGATATAGGGCCCTACATATTGCCAAAATGGTTTCCGCAATATCCAGTGGATGGTTTGCCACATTATAGAGAATATAGGTGTGTGCTATACCCACATCACTCCCACGGGGCGGGCCTACGAAATCCCTGCCAAACAACACCTAGGCCCATTTCTGCATACCCATGATTCCCATACCTGACAACCCTCTACAGTACCCATTACACATGTTTAATGTGTGCGGTACTGAAGTGTGGAGACACTTATATGCACTCCCCACTCTCTGGATATCAGTTTGTACGTCATACATTCTATCGACACATGTGTCATCACCCTTGCACCTGATACTGCTGCATGTACAGCTATTTCGTATTTGCTGCGGTCACTTCTTTTGCATCAATGTCGGTTGACACTTCGTAAGATTCAATTTTTGGAGTCCTGCAATGGACACCTATCTGCATGTTTAAAGTGTAGAACTTGCTGGACTGTCACTTTCTGGCCAATGGCTTGGAACGCTGCAGTTTATTCACCTTTCCTGCATGTCTGTTTGTCTACCCATATTAGATATAACGTCGCCTATTTCTGTACATATGTCATATCTACGGGACATAAGTCTGTTGTGTATACATATATACATGTACAATCCTCATTTCATAACTTGCTTTGGTTTACGCTCATGGATTATGTGTATACACATATATCTATATCCATACCATACCTTTCCACTATACAGATTGTCGCAGAGTGTACAGCTGCTTGCCCCTTTTTCTTCACTGTGTTTTAAATAAACCTGTGTCTATCTGGCAATGTAGTGGCATTTCATTTGAGACTTACAGTGGGGATTTCTGGAAAGCAGTTCAGGTTACGACTGCATACCCTTCAGAGAATCCATGCTACTGACACACCCATTATTCTATCCACTTTCTATGTTTGTTCTGGCACATATCTGGTGTTTGTCCCTATTTGTACTGGTAGTTTGCATGGCTTTGTCCGGTTTCATACTTTACAAGGTTAACAGGTTTGAGCCATGTATAACTAACATGGGGGAAACAGCATTCATTTACTATGCTGTGAGCGGATCACACACGCACAGGCGCACTTGCATTTTCTTATTGTGGGTTACGCGCAGGCGCGCATGCATATCCTTATTGTGGGTTACATATGTTTACTAAGTCTTTGTACTTACGTGGGCTTTATTACTTGTGACAGTACCAGTAATTATCTGTAATACGGTTAACGGACGTTTGCGAAACACACGTTCACCTTTACATATGTAACTGTCTGTACAGCACAGACGCATTCATTACACTTTCACATTATATGTGCTGTAGTCGTTGTTCAACCGGGACTGCATTCACGTTGGCCGGATGCTGTAACCACTATACGTTTGGTGTTCTGACTCATTTATATGCATACCCATAGTACATAGCTACATTAACATATGCCTCACCGCTTCACTTACGTCACAGGCATCCATTCTCCTGCTGGGAAAAATGCGGTACTACATGTTACACATTCCCTGTTCCCTACTGCTCTGGACCCACACTGCATATTTCATCACTGCAGGGATATTCAGAACCCAAAGGCTTATAGTCCTGACACATACAGGTCTTTAATTGTCAGGGTGTTCATGTGGTGATCTGGGTTTAGGCTTGTCCGCCTGGTGAACGGAACTGCCCTGACCATGTTCAAATGTCAGACAAAGCACATGGACAGGGTTTGTCCATTTTAAACATTTAATCTGTGTTTACAGACACAGGTGTTTGGGCACCTGTCAGCAGCTTATGATGTTGGCAATACATAATATGGGTGGGGGCGGTTACGATACATAATCCACAGTGAGTGGTGTTCCCATTCACATTTGACTATTTACTGTATTCATTCTTACGAGGGTTATTATTTTGTACATGACTTCACTATGAATTAACTACGGGTATGCAGTAGTACAGTCAACATATGTGACGGCTTGTTACAGTATATATGTAGGGACCTCTGTAATACTGGGGACTACCCCACATCCTTCACAACATTTCCTGCTTATGTACATACTATTATTCCATGAACTTTCGAAGCTTGTGAGAGCAGTAATTACATCTGTCCCTATTTGTCCACCCATCCTTTTAGGCTTTGTCCAGGTTTTGTTGCTGTAATAGGTTGAGCGGTGGTGTCGGTATGTGATTGAGTTGAATATATACTGTCGATAATTCAGTGGGGAGTAGGGTTACCACTTGTTCCTCTTTGCGAGGGGAGGTCCCACTTTGGACAGTTGTGTCCTGCGATGACACCTAAGACATGGCAAATGTCCTGTGATTTTAAGACAATAATATATTTCTTCATTTCTGTACTAGTTGCATGATACAGGTATTTTGTATCTGGTACGCATAACTATTATTTGGGATAGCATAAGCTATTTAAATGCTATGGCATTAGCTTTTATCTTGGCATACACGTGTAATTCTGTACTTTGCACAGGCCGGGGGTATGTTTTATCCTGCAAATTCTCACATTTCTACAAGGGGTGTCCCACCTTGGCCATCTGAACTGGTGGCAACCCTAGTGGGGTGACCTGCATGGTGGACAGCTGTTCCATCCTGCGTAGTATAAATTGCATGTCTGTGTAGAAACTGAACAGTACCATGACTACACATACATGTTTTGTCCAGATGTGTACAGTAATGGACACCGTGGCGTGTAAACAACTCTGAGGTTTCAACAGGTTACTTATCCCACACGGGATGTACACACATTTTTCTGTAACATTAACACGCGGGCATTTGGATTTACGTACCTGTGATGGGATGTTTACAAAAATGGGATACATATTTGCAATCCGGACACTGCCTAGGACGATACTTCCTACTACATATGGGGAATACCCGCTATGTGTAGGTGTACGGATGCGCAAGGCTTGTAGCTGGATTTGGTGGACATTCGGACATGGGTGCTGGTTATGTGCTATACAGGGGTTGTTGCGTATTGCATTTTCATGCATGGGTTCTACTTTTGGATATCCCGGTTCCGCATATAGCATCCTATGTGTATGTGACGGTTACATTCCTGTTCATGTGTATAGCACATTTTAATATACATATGTTTGTGTGTGTTTGGTATACAATATGGATTGTCAGGTTTCTTTACGGTTGTTATATAGCCACAACTGCCCTGCTGTGTACTATCACTACCACTGTGGGACTGCTGGTGACCATACCCATGGGGCTAGACGTGTGTATTGGCGGCGCGCTGACATGATGCGCTTCACTTCCACTGGGTATATCTTCTGACAGTGCAGTACATTACGGACACACGATTTTAAATGTCATTTGTTCCATGGGCGGAAACTCATATTATGTTGCGTGCATTTCTGTTTGGTTCTCCATTTTGTGTGGCCGGGAACTGTCTTGCATGCTTTGCATATGTTTCATTATCCACGGACACTGATAGGTGCGATTACTATTGCAGGCAGGCTATAATATTCAGCAGTTTAGGTTGCTCATCGCCAGCCGACATTGACACGCCTTCGGGCGCAGCTTAGTAATGCCCCATGCACTCGCGCACCAGTTCTATGCACATGGATGTGGTAGCGGTGCACCTTCATTAATATGCATATGGCGCTACTACACCATTTATACGCCGCACGGCCGGCGCAGGCCTTACACCGGCCTTGCGCCGAGCTTCATGAATCCGGGGGTTTATTTTAACTGAAGCATACCCCAAATGACAGAGGAACAGAAACCCAAACATATAGGTGTGGATTCTAAAACAAAGTGGGGGACAGTGCAGTGCACAGAAGGACGACTTATGCAAACAAATGGCAGACAAGATTTCAAGAACTAACAAAAGTAAAGCACAAGTACTAATGAATTCAGTGTAGGGTAATTGTGGACACTGTGTACACATGCCAGATTCCAAAACACAACAGGTGTCCCCAGTTGTAATAAAATGTGTCAGGGTAATAAACCAACACTTTCGCGAATGCTGGAACGACCCCTCCAGGGCTTGACAAAGTTGACTTTAATGCAATGTTCTGTATCATTGTCTGTATTGTGAGAAAGGTGGCACATCAATCCTTCCTCAGGATCAGTAGACAGGCATGTGGAAGAGGCAGGAAGTTGAAGTGCTGCAAGCACAGAAACATGACTTATAAATACTTATAAATGACTGTGGAAGAGGCAGGAAGTTGAAGTGCTGCAAGCACAGAAACATGACTTATAAATACTTATAAATGACTTTAATGCAATGTTCTGTATCATTGTCTGTATTGTGAGAAAGGTGGCACATCAATCCTTCCTCAGGATCAGTAGACAGGCATGTGGAAGAGGCAGGAAGTTGAAGTGCTGCAAGCACAGAAACATGACTTATAAAATCCATGCAACATAAATGGGTCTATATTAGAACATCGAAGTTTCAAAACTTCGAATGTTCTAATATCGAACTCTGTTCAGCGAAAGCTGAAAACAACAGACATATAGAACAGCAAATTTTTTCCTAGGGAAAAAAATCCGCTATTCCAAAACACATACACACAACACAAGCACACCAAACAAACACAATCCACACACATACACCTAAAATCATATACCTAACCCTACACTAAACTATGCACACACCACTAACTATCCACTTACCTTAACTCAAACCCTAACCCTAAGGTCCATCACTATCGCACACTCACCTCACCCGTGCCCTAACCCTAACTCACCTACCCTGCCCTAACCCTCACATCCACACAATCGCAGACATACCTAACCCGTGCCCTAACCCTAACTAACCTAACCCACATTCAGTCGCACACTTACCTGAACCCGACCCATAACTTTCCACCACAGCCTGAAAATACCGAAGCAACAGAAACGAACAACCAAATTCTTTCCCTAGGAAGCAATTCAGTTTTCTGTTGCTTCGATATTTTCAGCTTTCGCTGAATAGGATTCGATATTAGAACATTCGAAGTTTTGAAACTTCAGTGTTCTAGTATAGACCCACATAAATACACAGAGCAAAAGACATGTTCAAATATCAGTACAATTACAGAAGCATACCCAAATGGACTATAAATATTTATTCACCCAGTCAGAGTGGCTGTGGATGGTACAATGTCCCTAATTAACAGAGTAAGTCATCATTAGGTATGGCCATTGCAAATGTTATCAGTATAATAACATTGCTCATACATGCTCACGTATCAGACATAGCCTCCTCTAACTCCTCCCCTTGCGTTGTGTGTGATGATGCCACTGTGAATTACATAGGAACAGATGCAGTCACTAAGTGTCTTAGTAAGGTGACATGTATCTGCGACCAAAGTAAAGAAAATACAGGCTGTCACATCTGAGGAACATCAAGTCAATATTAAAACACATGGGACAATCCTATGTATTGTTTTTTCCAACATCATCTGCAAACTATACTGCATAATGCCATCCAAGCAGAATGACATATAATCCATCAGTTTTCATGAACTACAATACTCAGTAACAGTTAAATGGGCAGACCCAGTGGCTTGACTCAGAAGACATCAGTATCTTTGATGACAGAGTGAAGGGAAAGATGGTGTCATAACATCAGCAGAAGGAAGGGAACTGACCTGCAACATTTCTAACAAAATCAGATGTAGATAGTTACTTAGTATAATTCAAAAACCTGAGAACTTTTGAAAAACACAATAAATGCCAACTGCAAGTACAATAAAATATATGACAGATGTTCAGAATGCAGACATAAAAGTAGCTTAATTAAGGGAAAGCTTTCCCTTTGCTTATTCCTTTCTGTGAGTATTTCTAATAGTATGAGCACACATCACGTAAAAGCCATTTTCTCAATACATAATTAATGAGTTGCATTAGCATTGAATATCTCTGAACTGCATCTGCACATGGGTGCAGACATTCTCAGGTCTCAGTGCATTAGTTAATAGTTTGGCATAAGTGTTCAGAACTTGGTATTTTTGCCAAATGGTGGCCAATATATGTGTACATGTACAGCACATTTATGATGTCCACAAGTAGACTGATGCCAACCTCATTGCACTCAGTTTAAAATGTAATACTGCTACACTTTCAGATCATTCCTCTGCTACTTGAGAAATGAGTGGTACTTCAGTGAGCTATCTTCTCAAAGTATTTTCAAAAACATTAACTACATAATGAAGGATGTTGACTGAGAGGAAATTAAGGAGCATTTGTGTGATTCATGTGTTTACCTTACAGATACTGCACATAAGGTTTGACTCACAGCCTTGGGGAAATTGGCTAGGCTCAAAATGGCCCACAAGGGCAGCCAGACTAGTATCTGTCCATGAACCTGTGAACTTATCCTGTAATTATATTCAAGGAACACTGTGTTTGTTTCCTCATTCACAATTGTTTATCACAGAATTAACAGTGTAGGTGTGCTAGCATAAGTCTAATCTTATCAGTGTACAGACCCAAAGATATGTATGCATAACAGATATTTATACATCTGCTTTATATGTATACATATGTGTACTTACACAGAGAATTGTATGTGAAACTTTAGGTACCTTGCTTTGCTTAACATAGTTCAGTTCATTTACAGCACATAGTAAAATTTATGAAGATTTATATAGCATGACAGCAATGGGAGCTCCACAGGTGAAGCATTTAAACTGTAAAGTGGACTGTTTTCTGCCAGAGGGTTCAAGACCCACAACTTTAATCCTTATTATGTTGGAAATTGTGTGTGTGTGTGTGTGTGTGTGTGTGTGTGTGTGTGTGTGTGTGTGTGTGTGTGTGTGTGTGTGTGTGTGTGTGTATGTATATATGTATATATATATATATATATATATATACACACACACACACACACACACACACACACACACATATATATATATATATATATATATATATATATATATATATATATATATACACACACACACACACACACACACACACACACACACAGACACACATACCTGTACATCCTTCCATTCATACATGTACATGTTTGTGTACACACACCAGTGTTGTGGGTTTGTTCTCCACTGTAGAGGTTAATGAGTAGGCCATCTTTCCCTTATAAAATATGGAATTTGTTTCTGCTCCATGCACTGCACTCTTTGCATCGTAACCAACTGTTAATAAATATAGATCAGTTGCAAATGTAGCTCCACCAGAGATGCATACCAGGTCTAAGTTTGACAGCTTGTGGGCTCAATACTCACTTATTTCCTTTGTGTATAGCAGGTGTTTGTCTGCTTTCCATATGTTGTCTATTCTTCTGTATCTCGTTAGTGACGTGCATCACATTTTTATGGTAGAGATACAGATATAAATATTACTATCCTGGTCCACGTAGTCAGACTCAATGTATATTTAGACAGAGAAAGAAAAAAAGAGGGAACGAGAGATATTGACATAGCTACAGATGTTTGTTTCTGTTTTAAGTCAAGCACGAGAAATTTGTGCATGTCTACATACACACACACACACACACACACATATATATATATATATATATATATATATATATATATATATATATATATATATGCGTATGTTGTATGTATATGTAAAAACACAAACTATTAGACCAGTCATACAACTGCAAGAATGTTACCTGTAAATGTATATATACCTTCTCTTATATCACATGTACAAGTGCGACTTACTTCCCAGAGCAGAACTGTAACAATACTTAGACATGCAGACGTACTATTTTTTACAAAACAACAACCAGATACTACACAGAGAAGGCCCCCATGCTGGGTTGGATATTGCCATTTGTGGTGCTCAGTACACATATCTAGCCGTGTAAGTCCCTCTGTCCATATATATGTTTGATTTTAGATATATACATGCACATACATATACATATGTTTAAATTCTGCAGAAATATGTGACATAATACTGACAGATTGACTGTGTTTACTTTCACTGTTGGTAAAATAGTTAATAACAGCTGACACATGTTTACTTTCACTGTTGGTAAAATAGTTAATAACAGCTGACACATGTCAGTACAACAAGACCTCATTCAGCAGTTGGGCAACACACAGCATGTATAGCTAGATGGCTAGGGTTCAGGACTTTGATTTAAAAGTAAGGTTCTGATATAGGTTTAAATGTTGCACCTTCTAGGTAGTTATCACTTATCCTTGTGTGCTGGTTGACTTCACATGCATATGACTGACTGTATCCAGCTAGAAAACACAAATCATACAGAATACAATATGTGGCAAGTGGATGCCACTTAGCTTCACTTCTGGAGTTGTGATGCTGTTAAACTATATAATGCCATAGTTTTACCAACTGAAAATAATTTCATTGTGCATTAAGTGAGTGAATTACATCTGCAATTACATCATACAATTGTTTCTGGCTGGTTTCAACATTGTCCTTGTTTATCTTCCAACAAGTTTGGCCAAAATACCCAGGAATCTTTGGATGTGCATAACGAGGCTGCATCAGCCAGAGCAGCAGTGCTGGAAGAGAAGTATGGTTTGTGTGGTCTGTTGATGTAGATGGGTCTTAACTCAGGTTGCATTTTCATTGCTGATCTGTGCATCTTGTTATTCTGGGGTGATAACTATTTGCAAATGTGCATACTTTTTTCCCATAATGCAACACTGCTTCTGTTTTTACTAGGATTTACATTTAATTTCTGACACACATACTAAACTAATATAGAATAGATTATAGTTTGATGCACCATTTGGTAATGCACATTCTAATTTCAATTTCACTTTGCTGACACAATCTAAAAGATGGCCGATTGTTATCTACTACTCCTTAGAGAGGTGCTATGTCTGCATTATATGTGTGCTCTTAGTTGTTGTGTTTGGTGATTGTTTGCAGTAACTATTGTTGTTACTAGTTTGTTGGTATTTGCACTATTAGCTAGGTAGTAAATTGTATGCAAAGTGATGCACTCTTATCTAAGTAGTATTTATGTTTTATTTTATCTGCTTGAATGTTAGATGAATTTTTTGCCATATCGTTTTATCAGAAATGGTTGAAGATGTGTAGCATTCTATTGTGCCTTATGTGTACTCGTTGCCGATAATGCACATACCTTTATGTGGTGTTTTATTGGTTTACTGTTACATTTATATATATTTGGTATTTCCATTTGTGTGCATAACAGTGTAGTTATTAATATTTTGCTTTTGCACTGAAATATGCTATGTTCAGTGTTAGATAAAAATATGCTGTCATGTTTTGTCAGAAAGAGGTGTGCAGTGACACTGGGTTCATTTGGAGATGTTGGACACATAATTCTCCTGTGCTGTACTTTGTCAGATGTAATATTATTTTATGCAGATATTGTGATGGACACACTTTGTATATTGTTTTTGTGACCAACATGGGAATCTCAGAGCAGCAATTTTCCAAACTACTGAAAAAAATCTTTATTCTAATCATAATGTAACAGAAAGTATTCTAAGAACTAAGCCAACATGAGAATGAAGAAATTAGGTTTTGCTGATAGGGATCATTTCAATTAAGGGTACAGAAAATCGGCAAGGGGGGGCTGGAATTTATTGGAGAAAACTGGCAAAGGAACCAAGGTATTGTGAACAAATAACAAGAGGGGAAATGGTAATAGAATGGAAAGTGGCCAAAAAGACATTTGGACTGCAGGTTAGAGATTGCCTTCCCTATCAGGGATTGATACCAGAGTACAGGCAAAGAGAAAGGGATAGAGGACTCCTAAGTGAAAAACTGGGCCTGGTAGAGTTTTTTTTTTCAAAGGTATATGGCAAATGATGGAGGTGTAATGGGGAAGAAGTAGATAACTGGGAGAATATGTTTTGGGAGTGTAATGAGTGGTCAGACTTCAAAAATTCCATACAGAGTAGTCTGTCAGAAATAATGGGCGAGTAAATGAACATAACTAACTTTTTTGAACTGGGATGTAATAACTGAATTGCCTAGACATAGTAAGGCCTTACTAAGTTTAATTCTGATGGCTGCAAAAAAAAAAAAGCAATTAACAGAAATAAAAAATCAGAGTTTAAACCAACTGCATTTGAAGCACTGAATATCTTAACAGTGATAAAAGAACCAGAAATGGGAACTTTAGAAAAGGGTAGTAGGACCAAATTAGATAGAAAAAAAATGGAAATTTTAGGAAAAATACATAGAGAATAATGTTTTGGAAGAGGAGTGCGCAATTTATGTAATGTTGGATTGATGATAGTTATTCACTATATATATATATATATATATATATATATATATATATATATATATATATATTATATATAATGTTTGTAACAAGGAACACATTAATATGGTTTGTGTATAAATGTATGTTTGCCTATGTTTTAAGTGATAATTCAATAAAGGTGTTTAAAAAGGCAACTGAAAAAATGTTATGGTAGCAAGAGAGATATTACTAGTAATGCAACAATGTAGATACTTACATACATGTCACTGTCCTAATATGTACATTACACATGGACAATTGTGAAAATTACCATGCATGTAAACCGGTATGTATGGAGGATACACGTCACTTTTACATTATCCTATGCTAGTTTTCCCTTAACTCTGCAATGTATGTAATACATTGTATCATTAAAGTGAAAGTGCAGTAGGTCACTGATATAAACTTGTCTCATTTCTTTTTTAATTTTATTTTGCAGTTGTTTGTAGCACACAAGTGATTTTATTGATGGTTGTTTATGTTCTTTTAACTCATTTCTGCAATGCCTTGTCATATACACACATCTGTAGACAACTATGGACACTTTTATCTGCATTTCTTACAAATTCCCTGTAAGTATGCTTACGGGCATTGCTTCTTATGTATGCATGTTCTGGATGCACTTACTATTGTTGCCTTACCCTGAAGTATTATATCCATACTGCTACTAATTAGAATATTACCTGGTTTTCCACAAGACTTTCACTGAAATTGGTGTATTTTCTCAGCTTCAGCAAATCATTTGGAATCTACCTAATAATAAATGTCAGTACAGAAAATGAAGATGAACTGATACAAAATTCTGAATAAAAATCATCATCCAACAGCAGTATAAACAGAAACCTGCAAGAAGTGTTAGCATTAGAACACAAATGATAAAAATGAAAAAAAGGCATAAGATGGTGAGCAGAGGAAATGAAGTAAGCTGTAGGGTGCATTGTTCTGAGCCTGCATCTGCTTGTGTATATCACATACTGCAAATAAAGGTGAACTTTCCACAACCGCTGCCTGTAAGACAAGGCAGAATAAAAGGAATGATCATTTTTATTCTGAGATAACCATTACAGTGAAAGAGCAACAAAAGGAAATAAAGTATCCACTCAAACTATGATAGGGGAAGAGCAACTTAAAATATAGCAAAAATACTCAATATGTTTCTGCTGATAATCAATAAAATAAAACAGAAAAATTATTTTTATTATCTTTGCACAGGAAGCACATCTTTCAACTTCCCAAATTTTTGCAGAACATTCCTGATTTTGCCCTGCCCCTTGTAATTGTTTTTTTTTTTTGTTTGTTTGTTTTTTTCTGATAAATCACTGACAATTACAGTAAATTTCTAATGGCAGACATTAGAGTTTAATTTTTCTAATTGCTTAGGAAATACACCTATTATACTTTGAATTTTTAAGTGAATTTGAATAATATTTAAAATGTTTCCCTGGTTTTGAGCTTTTGTCACCCCTACCATTATTTTTGGCCTTGATCAGAATTATTGAGCAAAGAGATTGAGAGGTATGATAGGAAGACATACAAGATACTGCAGTGCCAGTGTTTTAGGGGAAGAGGATACACTTTTCACAGTAAGGCAAGATACTGAAGAAATTAAACCTGAGTTTGTGAACTTTCAAGTTAGTCATGTAAACCTTAAAAGGGCAGATGATTTGTGTAGTCAGGGAAATATGTCCCACAATATAATGAGTCAGAATCAGAGTGATGAACTGAGGGTCACAGGACCAGGAATTCTAGGGTGACTGGTATCCCTGTATTGTGTTGCTTCTCAAACCTGAACATTTTAGGCAAACTACATGACAAGAAATGTCCTATCAAACCCATATACATTCAAAATGTATCTGCAGTAGAAGAGGTTAACATGGATGCTATGGATATAGCAGACAGTTCAGGTGTGTCAGTTCTACTGATCAGCATCTGTTAGATCAAGAAAAAAGAGTGTGAAGGAAAAACTCTGTAGAATACCAGATAACCAAACATAAGCTGTATTGCACACATGGGAAAAGAGGTTTAACACAGATGTAGTAGAAAAGTTTATTTCCATTGGTAAGCATGCAATGATCCCCACAACTACTGAAGGGTTTTCAAGGGCAATCCCCTGCTTCTAAAGGGAGCATTGTACTATATGGTTGCTCAGTTAAGGGCAGAGTACAGTGGGATAATGACTTATTTGGACATAGATGCCATGACCTTACTTATAAGTTCTGCCACATAAAAATAATTTCCTCACGGCTGTCACCACATGGTGGTCAAAGGTAAAACTACTGTCTACATGTGTACCCAAATCGTTGAACACTGGGTCAACTCTTAGGGGAGTATTATCAACATGGTAAGTAGCCGGAATGGTTGCCTTCCCAAAGGGTACAATTATACATGTCTTTGCATTGAGTTTAATACCATTGCTTTGACATCATTTGTTAGTCATAGACAGGCATTTTTGAAGAATGCTTGTGTCTCCAGGAGAGTTGATAATAACCACCAGCTTTCAATTATCTGCAAACTTAGTCAACCATAAACCTTCAGCATTTGCTTCTATTTCAGAAATAGATGCTAAAAGGAGTGGGCCCAGTACCATACCCTGGAGGACTCCTCTAGTTGACTGGACTCTTGGTGGAGGTGGCCTCACCTATTTTGTCTCCTGAGTCATATCATTGAGCCAGCCATCTATACAATGAGTGATAACAGGGTTTATACTTAATTTAGTGAGCTTGTCATTAATACTTGAGTGGAGTATTATATCAAAGGTCTTGGCCACGTTGATGTAAGCTGTATGCACAATCTTGCACTCATTCATTGCTTTAGTTACCTCCCCAAAAGGAGTCTACCAAATTTAATAGGCATGACCTTCCTTTAACAAAGCCAAACTGTGATGGGTCCAGTGTTTTCTGGTTACCTATATCCTCGTTTATCATGTCATGATGATTCTTTGCATGGCCTTAGATATGAGACTGGTCAGACTTGTGTGTCTGTAATTACTCAGATTGGTGGTTGGGTCTCCTTTCTGCAGAGAAATGACTGTAGTCATCTTCCATTCCTTGGGCACAAAACCTAACTGTGAGATTCAGTTGAAAAGTGATTCAAGAGGACCAGAGATGTCATGTTTTGTGCTAGTAAGCATCCTGCTATGTTATAGGGGCCCATAGGTGCAGTGTGTTTGGCCTTGGAAAGTGCATTGATGATGCATCCCCTAGTAATTGTTGGGGGATTGTGGTATGTGGTATTTCCTTTGGACTGTTAGGGGGGAGTGGGGGAAGAAATTTGAGCTGAACCTGTCAGCCAAAAGGTTGATGATGGCCTCTGGTTACTCTCTTTAATTTCTCCAAGTCTTTTGGGTTTCTAATACCATGATGGGAATGGATTCCATTCCTAAGTCAAAGTATGATTAAAGTTCATGAAATTAGTATTGCTTCAATCTTTGATGTTAGCCAGAAGTGCTCTTTGTAGCACTTGCCATATGCCCCTATTGTCTCCTCCTGCAATTCATACAGCATTACATGTACTGGTGACATATCTAACAAAGATTGTAAATTCTTTTTTATAAAACCCATTTCTCCTACTACTATTGGAATTGTCTGGGTATCCCTCTTCCACATTGCCCTAATTTCTGCCTGCAAATAGGATCATAGGATCATAGGAAGTTACTAGGCCATTGGTCCTGAGGCAATTACAAGCCTAGCCAAGAATTTAGCCCATGTTCCAAAAAGTCAGCACCCGACCCTGTCCAGCAGGGACACAGGTGGAATCCTAGGGGTGTATTTTCTGTTCCCCATCCAGTTTCTTAAAAAGGGATAATGAGGTGCTCTGTTTGATGTGGAGAGCAAGTCTATTCCACATAAGGGGAGTCTCTGGAACACAAATCTGTCCTGCCAACAAGTCCTATTGATGTCACAGACCAGGTTGAGGTCACGTGTGCTGGTTCCTTGAGTGGAGCTTGACTTGTGGATATGTAGCAGTCCCATCAAGCGGAGTCTGAGATTGCTTTTTATGCCAGTCTAAGGTCACCTCTGAGGAGTCTGTATGAGACTGAGTAGAGGGATAGGTCTTTTAGCCTATCTGTGTAGGATAGATGTTTAAGACCCTGGATTCTCCTGATGAGGAACCTCTGTAGTCTCTCCAACTGCTGCATGTGCTTTGTGAGTTACATGCCGAAAGGGGAGTTATACTCAATAATGGGTCTTATACAGGAAGAATACAGGAATGTTATGACATCCTTGTCCCTGGATGAGATACTCTTCCTAATGAGGTGGGCCATGTAGAAAGCTTTCTGTACAATGGAGGCAATATGGTTGTCAAAAGTCAGGTTGCTATCAACCTGGGTATCCAAGTCCCTCATGACCTATTGCATGCTTAGGATGTTATCATTAATGTGATAAGTTGGGGGGATGTCACTCTCCTCAAAGGGCATGATGATGCATTTTTCAGCATTCAGTTTGAGGCCATGTTTCTGGCACCAGTCATTTGTTTTTTCTAAAACCCTCTTAGAGGATATCCAGATCACTAGGGGAAGTGATGACAGTACCCAGCTTGCAATGATCTGCAAACTCAGTCATTCATAGCCCACTGGTTTTGGCCTGCACATCAGAAACGTATATCCAGTGGCCCCAAGACCAATCGCTGGGGTATGCTACTTGTTACGGGTCTACTGCTTGCGGTGGCTTTCCCTATTTTGACTATGTGGGTTCTATCAGGGATCCCGTTTGCTAGCCATCTGGTAGCATATGGAGTGATGCCTAGTTGAGAGAGTTTATCTATTATACCTGAGTGGGAATAGTATTTAAGGCTTTGGCCAGGTCAAGGTAGGTGGTATGCACTATCTTCCCCTTGTCCATGGCTTTTATGACTGTCTCAAGAAGTTGAACAAATTTAACAGACATGACCTCCCCTTGATGAAACCAAACTGTGTGGGATCATGTGTTTGGAGGTTGTCAGTGCCCTTATTAATGAGGTCCATGATAATCTGTTCCATGGCCTTGCAGATCAGGCTAGTTAGGCTGACAGTCCTATAATTACCTGGATAGGTAGACACTCCACCTTTGTGGAAAGGGATGACAGTGGCTGTCCTCCTCTCAGCTGGGATGATGCTGGTACTCAGGCTTTGGTTGAAGAAGGTGCCTAATGTTGCTGCAAGTTCCTGTCTGAGTTCATGTAGGATGCAGCCTGGGATGTTATCGGGTCCCATGGTGGCTGTATTTTTGCCTTTGAGAGGGCAGTGATGACTTGCTCCCTAGAGATAAGGGGGGAGCAGATGCTGGGGATGTCCTGATTTACTGATGGGGGACAGGGGGGTGAAGTTTTGTTGAACCTGTTTGGAAGTAGGTTGGCTATATATATGGTGTTTGTGTATGTGGTGTCTCTGAGCCCAGTTCTGAGCAGAACTGAGTGCTTCCTTTGAGATTGTGGACATATGTGAAGAAGGCCTTATGATTATCTTTAGTAGATGTGGCCAGTTTGGACTCAAAGTTTCCTTTGGAGGATTTTCCTAGTGCTCTTATTTGCTTGTTCAAGCTAAGAAGAGATGGCTTCCAATTAGGCACCTGCTCCTTCTTAGTCCAAGACAGCAATTCTTTCCTTTTATCATAGAGTTTATTTATTGCAGATGTTCACCAGACAGGTTTACTCTTGGTTGAGGAGGATGATTTTGTCCTGTCAGGTATTCCTGATTCCATGTAGCTATATACATGCTCATATAGTACTTTGGTGTAGGTTTGGACATTTGTACCAGTCTGTATGGAGAGGGAGGGGGTGTGAAGCTGCTTATGCCTTCCCTCAGGAGGTTGTAATCAGCTCTGGAGAAGATTTTTGTTTGACCATAGCTGGGTGGGGGTTGGGGGAGATGGTGACTTCGAAAGTGACCGCTTTGTGGTCTAAACCTACCAGGGAGAATGACACTGTAGTGATTCTGCAGTGGTTACTCATGTTAGTTAAAACCAAGTCCAAGATATGATCCTGTCTTGTGGGGGTATTGACCAGCTGGCCCAAGGCATTTGCGTTGATGAAATCAAGAAATCTCTGGCCACTTGTGTTTTGGCATGAGTATTTCTTCCAATCTATGGTTAGATAGCTAAAGTCACCCATGATCAGGGTAAAGGGCTGAATCTTGATGAATTCGAAGAGGTCCAGATAGGTGGAGGGGCACCTTGAATCAAAGCTGGGGGCTTGTAGCTAGTTATGATTTGAATAAGGGTCTTGTCAACAGTTAACTGCATCTGGAGTGTCTCCTGTAAGTCATACTGTTTGACCAGCCTGGATGTGTGTATGTCTTTAACATATATTGAAGGTACACCTCTTTTTGCCATGCTGCCCATGATTTGGGTCTGAATGTATGATAGGATGAGTAACCTTGTATGGCTAGGTGCTCTCTACAGCTTTGAACCAGGTTTCTGTGACTCCACAGATGTCAGGATCTTTCAGGCTTAAGAATGCTTGCAATGAGTGCAGTTTCATGTTTAGACTCAATCCTTGCAATGAGTGCAGTTTTGTGTTTATACTCCTAGCATTTAGCAGCATGACCTTTAATTTGTGTTTTGATTAAATTTTCATGTTGGTGGTTTTCACTTCATGGCATTGCCTAAAAAAGGCACTATGGGGGAGGCAAGAGCCTTTCCAGATGCCTGAAGCCCAAGGCAAACAGATGCAGGCCATCTGTGGCAAAGCATCGTAGTCTGTGGATCATGTCTTCCCAGGCTCTCAGGTACTGGATCCCCTGGTATTTTATGACTTTGTGCCTCTCTGTACGTAAGACACTGTAGTCACTGGGTGTAGCAATTTCAATGATGAATGCTACCTTTGTCTTCTTTTCATGGACTACTATATCAGCTACTTCAATAGTATAATGTGTACAGTCTCCGGTGCAACAGTCTTGTCACATGATTATGCCTTTCAGTATACAGTCCTTCTGCCATTAATATATCACAACCAGCAACAAGATGTGCGACTGTTTCCAATTCTGTTTTACAAAACCTACATTTGTCTGTTTCTCCCACATGTTCAATGGACTTTGTAGACCAATGTGTACATAGCCCACTATCTTGGGTGCCAGTATTAACCTTTCATCTTTTGGTTTGAATTCACTTCTCCTTAACCATTCCTGCATTTGTTCCTGATCAACATGAGGTTGCTGCAAGAGTTCTATATACTTGCAGCTATATTTATGCATTCCCGTATGTCTTGTCTTCTCATCTAATCATTCACCTTATATTCCTTATTTTGTTTTTTTTGGCAAATTCAGTTGCTTCCTGACTTTTATCTACTTCTGGTTTGATTTCCATTCCTGCTTGACACCTATACACTTCTGCTAAACTAAGCAGGGAAGTAATCTTAGACTTATTCTCATCATGTTTGAAAACTTTCACTACATTTGGGTAATGTGAGGTCAACAGATATGTATGCAGTGTTATGATTGAAGATCTATAAATGTAATAAATTTTGTAGAGGCCCATACCTCCTTTAGAATGGGGAAATATATAGTCTTGGTGTACACTGATTTTTATAAATCATTCAATGAGCATGAATCTTCCTTCTTGTTTTGCTGTCCAACTGATCCAATGCCTTTTGGGGACAGTCAGTCACTCCAAAACTGTAAGTTAGGACAGGAAGATCAAATTGGTTTATAGCTTGGACTTTGTTCCTAGATGTTAGTGCTGTTTTCAGTATTAATTTTAGTGTTCTAAAATATTCCTTGCTGAATTTTATTCACATTTGTTCATGTTTTATTGTTGCTCCTTCATCAATTCCCAAATATTTATACACTTTGTCTTGCTCAAGTTTTTTATATCACATTCCTGTCCTTGCAGCTTTCCTGTGTTAATGACTGTTTTGAACATTTATCAAGACCAGATAACATTCTTATATCAACTGAAAAAGTTTTGATGACTTGTGATTGTGCTTTCAGTCCCTCTTCTGATGAACTATACAGTTTTAAATCATTCACAAAAAGAAAATGATACGTCTTTATACTTTGTTGTTTTCTGGGATCCAAATTGTAGCCATGAACAAATCTGTTAAGTAGACAGCTTAATGGATTAAGGGCATAACAAAAGAGTAGCAGTCACAAAGTTACCCTGGAATATCCCCCTTTGAATTGTTATTTTTGGAATAATAATTTGTCCTTTATCATGACTTAACTGCAAAGTGGTCTGTCATTGCTTCATGGTCACTAATGTGATCGATCAGTGTAGGATGTATCTTATAAATTTTTCCCAATATTTTTATGAAAGATAAATTAAGAGAATAAACACTGTATAATACATTGATCATATTGAACAGACAACTTTTAACAACAATGAAACTAAATCAACTATTTACATTATTTACAGAGGTGTGAAAATGTTTTGAATATTACAAATATTTTAAGAAAAAACTTTCAGTGAAGCAAACAAATAATGATAAAACAAGGTTAAAAATAAGTTTGGAGAGTCTCAATTAGGTTTGAAACCCTTGTCTATGGGTTGTTAGTAAAACTTCTCGGATATACTCTATGTTCTTTAGTTCTGACTTCCTTGTTTATGATTTCTTCTAGCAAGGAGAGAACTTCACCAAGACTTGGAGAGGTGGTAAAGGTCCAGTTCCTTGTAATACATTTCCTGGCTACAGCCAATATTGCCCATTATAAGTATGAGTTTGATATAGTCAGAGAAAAGGTTTCAACAACATTAAGAAAAATTAAAGTTTTAGTTAATGTGAATTTATCTGAAATTAAAGCTGAAAGAAAATCAATATTTCTCCAAAAATTACTTAGTTTAGAGCAATCATGGAAAATATGGAACCAATCTGCATTATATGATGTTAGACCTCTCCAGCAAATTATGTTATTCGATTATTTGAATTTAGCAATTTTGACAGGAGTTAAAAATGTTCTGCATAAAAACTTCCAATAAATATACTCCAATATTGCCCCCAAGATGTAAATTTTACTGAAGATAGAATTGGCACCAAGAAGTAAATTTTACTGAAGATAGAATTTTAAGTTTTCCTGTCTGGGAGAGACTATGTTATAGCCCTTTAGTCATTGAGTTCCATTGCTTAGTTGTTAAAGTGGACATTTAATTTAACATGATGCTGTATAATTTGGATACTAAATTGTCAAACTGTTGGTCATTAAATAGTATTTCAGATATGATTGTGATTAAGGGAGGTTGATCTAAATATGAAGAGTTCTGAATAATTCTGCATAAGTCTTGAGAATAAGCAATTACACTTCGTAGTAATAACCAGTCTTGCTGTGATACATTATATCCCAGGTTTCAATAAACTCCATGTAGGAATAATGTTATTCCTACATGGAGTGAATGGTGTTCACATTTGCATCCCCTTCTCAGCAACACACCTTTCATATTAATGAAGGCATGTTACTGAGACAAATCTGCAGACATGAACACTGAATGAGTGTAGGTGGTGTGATGCAGTAGTGCTCGCAGATTTCACATGCCCACTGCACTCTCAGAGTGCCGTACAGCACTTTTTAAATGCTTTCAGTGTCCGCGGACACTGAAAACAACTAATAACAGTAATACAGTGTCTGTGGATGCTGAAAAAGGTAGTAGGACTTAAAATAAGTGCAGGGGGTGTGTGACAGGTACTGTCACACACCCAGTGCTTTCAATGTCAGCAGACACTGAAAGCTGGAGTGTGAATGGGAAGCAATGTAGTGGTTGTGTGATAGGAACTGTAACTCACCCCCTGCATTGTCAAAGTGTCGTATGGCACTTTAAAGTACAAGTGTGTCCTCAGACACACAGCCATACCTGTCAAACTCTTAGTGCCCAAAATCCGGACAAAGGGCAACAAAATGGGAGGACAAAGGTCCAAAAATATGGGCATATTTTAAGTATAGCCTTTATAAACTTAGAAAGTTGATAGAGTAACAGGGTGTGTTTCATCATAACATTTTCTGAAGGATTAGAACTCTGAAACTCAAATGTATGCCATTATTTATTGACTTCAATCCTGAAGTAATCCCATTGATTTGCAGAAAACCACAAATTTTATGAGGAGCAAAACAAAAATATAAGTCAAGCATCTGGATAGTCTGCGAAAATCTGAACAGTTGAGAGGTATCCACACACCTCAACCTCTTCCACCAAGAAATCTGGTTAAAGCCATGAAATAAACGTGGGACAAAGGTCCCAAAATAGGGAAAATCTAAAACATATTGCACATACAGACTTAGAAAGGTGTTAGAATGACAGGTAGTGCATTGCTAAATATGAATCAGAATTAGTATTAATATATGTAATGAAAGTGGTTGTATTACATTTTTTTCCATTATAAGTGAAGTTTAAGTGTAGCTGAGTGGGTTTGCGTGTCACTGTGCTTTTCTCAGCATTGCTTATAGGAGCTAAATACAAATGTATAGCTGAAACTCTCAATGGTGAGATAGCATAGTGATTAGAGTTCTGGCCTTGCATGCAGTTCATAGTTCGAGTACCAAGACAGGCCTTTCATTTTTAAATGGGAAAGCATTGTTATTTTTTTTTATTATTTTCTTAAATGATGTAGCAATTGATATTTGTTAACCAGGGTAGTGTAGCTGGTCCAAAATTGAAGTGTCAGTGGATATAACATGTGAAATTACCCATGTAAACACAAGTATCACATACAGTATAGTCACACCCCAATGTTGTGTAATGAAAGCAAATAGGGGGATGTCACGTAAAGTAAGTTATATACACTTAATAATATGTCAGTAATGATTAATTAATTTGGAGTTCTGAAATATTTTTTTTTAAATGAAAACTGAGTAATGCTTAGCAGTGCTTAGTTCTGCTTAGCCGGTATGAGCATTGCTTAGAAGTCTCATTTTAAGCAGTATTCAGCCCAGCTGAGCGGATTTGCACACCACTAAGCACTGCTCAGCATTTTCTCCTTTAAGCTCTGCTCAACTCAGCTTAGCAGGTTTGTGCACCACTGAGATGTGCTCAGCATTTTCAAAAATGGTCCAATGGTGGCAAAGGGCAGGAATATGACCTTATTTAAACTGTTCAGAGGGGAATACAGCCAGAACCTGTTGTAGTTTGATCTCTGTAGGAAATATGTCTGGCATTAGAGAGGGAACAGTCTTTTGAGTGCAGCGCTGGGGCATCTTGGAATCCAGGGTTATGCACACACCTCAACCTCATCCACCAAGAAATCTGATTAAAGCCATGAAATAAACATGTGACAAAGGTCCCAAAATAGGGAAAATCTAAAACATATTGCACATACAGACATAGAAAGTTGATAGAATGACAGGTAGTGCATTGCCAAATATGAATCAGAATTATTATTAATATATGTAATGAAAGTGGTTGTATTACATTTTTTTCCATTATAAGTGAAGTTTAACCATAGCTGAGTGGGTTTGCCTGTCACTGTGTTTTTCTCAACATTGCTTAAACATATTATAGGAGCTAAATACAAATGTATAGCTGAAACTCTCAATGGTGAGATAGCATAGTGATCCTTGCATGCAGTTCACAGTTTGAGTACCAAGACAGGCCCTTCATTTTTACATGGGAAAGCATTGTTATTTTTTTTTTATTTTCTTAAATGATGTAGTAATTGATATTTGTTTACCAGGGTAGTGTAGCTGGTCCAAAATCAAAGTGTCAGTGGATATAATATGTGAAATCACCCATGTAAACACAAGTGTCCCATACAGTATAGTCACACCTCAAGGTAGTGTAATGAAAGCACATAGGGGAATGTCACATAAAGTAAGTTATATACACTTAATATTATGTCAGTAATGAATATGTTGTTCTGAAATATTTTTTTAAATGAAAACTGAGCAATGCTTAGCAGTTCTGCTTAGCCGGTATGAGCATTGCTAAGTGTCATTCTAAGCAGTATTCAGCCCAGCTGAGTGAATTTGCACATCACTAAGCACTGCTTAGCATTTTCCTCTTTAAGCACTGCTCAACTCAGCTTAGCGGGTTTGAGCACCACTGAGATGTGCTAAGCATTTTCAAAAATGGTCCAATGATGGCAAAGGGCAGGAATATGGCCTTATTTAAAATGCACAGGGGGGAATACAACCAGAACCTCTTGTAGTTTGATCTCTGCAGGAACTATGTCTGGCGTTAGAGAGGGAGCAGTCTTTTGGGTGCAGCGCTGGGGCATCTTGGAGTCCAGGGTTATGGCTGGGCTTCTTGTTAAAGACCATGACCACAGACTGCTGCAGGGCCAGTAACATGGCTCACAGTACAAAATGGAGGCCTGGGACTGTCTGGCATGTTATCTCACCAGTGCTACTGGAATCTCCCAAACTGGTGAGCAGGTACGGCATCATTATTCCGACCTAAAGCATAGGAATGGGGTGTTCCTGCCCCAATGGATCCAAGAAGCTAGAGATGGGGATGCCCCAGTAGTGAGTAAGTATCTCACCCATATCAGTACCAAAATCTAGCCAGAGCATGTGATAGACATGTATGCTTAATGTTTTCCCCCTACAGCTGCAGAGAAAAAAGCTAGCAACCTTGAGGCCCATGCTGACACATTGGCGAAGTTGCGATGAGAGTCTGGTAAGTACAGATTTATTTTGCAGTATATTGTGTAATAAATAAGGAGGAGTACATTGTTTACTGCCATTAGGTATAGTGTGTTCTGAGTGTACTGAATAAATAAAATGTTTGTCAGACCAATATTGATCTACAGGATTTTCAGTAGTACTGAATGTAGAACATCAACTGTAAGAAAGCAATTTGTCATGCTACTGAAATAAAGATTTATACCACAAACTGTTGTGTTTAATCTGGTTTGTTGCTGAAGAAATAGAATGTGCAAAACAAGATAAAAATGAAATATGAAATATGTCCTGCACTAACATCTGAACCTTGATTAGTAATGTGTAATGGATTACAGTGTGCCCATTGCAGCATTGCCTTGTGCTGACCTTTGCATTTCAGATCAATGTAGTCCTGAATGTGGGTATGCTGTTGCAGGCAAGTATGACAGTGTAATATGTGGAGACTGCAAAGGTATGATGTCCAAATGTATACGGGTTGGGTATGCAACCCAGCACCCTATTATACTCTGTACAGATCACACATATTCACATCTACTAGGGGTTAAATGTGTACACCTGCTTTCAAAGGATTAATACACAGTACAATAACTATCTGTTAGGTATGTATGTTCAATTGCCACTGCAGTCTTTGATGACACTCCACTTAGATTACAAGGTCAGACTGTGTAACCAAGTCAGTCTTAGGCATAAATCAGTGAAACAAGCAATAGCAGTTCCCCAGTAGCTAAGTATGTCAAGAAATAGATCTGTTGTTTGTTTTTGCACACACAGACCATGGTTTGAATCCAGGGAGTGGTACTAAGATGTGTGAATATTTACAGACAAGTAATCCTGAATATGTGTACAAATAAGTAGTGTTAACAGATATTTTCTCCACAGGTATTACAGGTAAAGAAATGATTGTAGTAGCTGTATGATGTGTATACTAATAAATTTTGTGTCCAAGTGTTCCAGTGTCCAACCCCATGCCTGCAAAAGATAGCAGGATAGTTATATACATCATGCACTCTTCCCGATACACATCTCTCAAGTGTCACGCTGTCAGGGCTAGTGATCACTGTTGCCAATAACCTTGGACACAGATATAAATCCAGTTGAAGAATGCCAGTAGCACACTCACACAACATCAGTGCAGACTACACCTTGTTAGCCATATATGCAACTCTGACATGTATGAGTCCCCTCCAGTCACGTATCCAAAGTACTCACACCTTGCCCCATACCATTCCAGCTTGACAGTTTAACAGTTATGTATGTACTACAGAAGCAATGGACCACAGGTAGATGTAAAGTGAGGGCAGACCTGTAGAGTATTGAACAGTACTGTTGTGAAAAATAGAAGCCTATACAGTTGTCAATGGCCTTTTTTTCTCTACCCCCATCCCTTATCTGTATCAATAATTATTATCCATATACTAAGGGTATGTTGTTCTCAAAATCTAATGTTGGGACTTGTGTTCTATTATTGTTCATATATTTAGTTGTTTACATATTAACATACCTTGTTCAAATACCATTGTTGGTGTCTTGTTGCCACACATTTAACTTGCATGCCGTTAAATTCTGATTGTTATTCCTTATATGCATGTGTTCTGCTTGCTATGCAATTGTGTGAATTCCAGTGTTCTGGCTTAATTGGAACACCCATGCATGCTGTTATAACTAATTTTGAAAAGTTTTGTTCATGACTAACCAATACATTTTGTAAAACCTCAACACCATAGCACATTTGGGAAGGCTGATCTTGGCAGATACACCTGTCCCACCTCATCTGGCCATGGCACCTGGCCACAGCACATCTGGGGCCCAACCCAGAACTCCCCCCTCTGCTGGTCCTGCACAACCCTCAGATGGAACTGCCTCAAGGGATGGGGCCCATCCCCCCCTGGGCTCGAGTACAGAGAGGAACCAGTCACCTGCAGGAGGTTCTGGGGTATGGTACGCAATGTCATCCACACAGAATTGGATGTACACCTGCACCAGATTGAGAGCAGACTGGAGCACCTCGTGGGGCAGTCTGCTATTGTTGTCCAGCCCCCAGCACAACCACCTTCGGGACCATGGAGGTGCAGTCATGACTGTCCATGGGTGGGGATCTCAGTCCCATTGTATCCATTTGGGGGCTCATGGGCCTCTGATTCCTAACCACCCTCCTCATCCAGGGTGTTTACCCCCTCATGTGTCATATACCGCCTATCTGCTGTCTTGTGTGTCTTTGTCTGTGAATGTAACCCATCCTACCCAACCTACCTCCCCAAACATGCCAAAGCCCTTCCCCAACATCCTAGTCTCACCTGAAAAAAGAAAAATAGGTATCTGTCCCACAAAAAAATCATTGCCCCATACATAGATCTACATGTTGCCCCATGTGCAGTGATGTAAATCAATCTACCCTCAAATTACTCTACAAATGTATGTTGCCAGCACTACTCCCTGTGGGGTGCCAGGCTGCAAATTCCAAATTTTCCACATCATTCACAGCTGTTGCTACAAAAGAAATGAAGAGCTATGGTCCTTTCCTACACCCATCCTGCACATCCCTATCTGCTTTTCCTAATGTGTTACCCCCTGCTTGCTCCCATTTCACCACTTTCCTATCACCCTTTGTTTCTTTTCTTTTTTGAAATTAGTGTGGGTTTAAGTGGGAATAAGCAGCACTACGTGAAGCCAAGCAGGACTAAACACCTTTGGCATCACTTAGCATAGTGTAAACCCGTGCAAATGATTGTCATTATTTAATGACTTCAGTGCTCACATCATCCCAGTGATTTGTCAGAAATCCACAACAGTTATTGGAAAAAGACCAAAAATATGAGCCACACATCTGGACAGTCTATGAAAATCTGAATAGTTGAGAGCTATGAGTGTAGTCATGTAACATTAGGGAAAAAACAGCTGCCAACCATTTCACCCAGCACCTTCTGAAATACAGTTAGACCAACACAACACTACACCAAATCAGCTCTAGGGAATTGCTCATGCATTTGCAAATATATCATGCACAACAGGGATGTAACTGTAGGGAAAAACAGACACGAGTGAAAAATTGTCTACCCACAACCATTTGCACTACAGTCACAGCAACATACCAGTAAGCCAACTGACCTCTAGAGTATAATGACTGAACAATCATATCCTGATTGCCAGTCACACACTACTCCTATATATACTGTCCCAAGTCCCAATGTACTTGGAATCCTTAGGTGTTAAGGGACATGTCTCAGTCTGCCCCTACAAACATATGCAGCTGATAGACCACCAGTAACTGCAGCAGCATGCATAGTCAGATAGAAAAGGATCTATGACACTCACATCTGCCCCTGTCCCTACTCAGCCAACAAACATTTACACACTACACTGCTACACAATCTTGACAGTCTAACGATGGCCAGACATACATAACTCTCAGCTGTACAGATTTACACAGAATATTGTGAGTTTGGGACCATATTTATGGCCTCTTCCTCATAACATTTCTGGGATTCTGTTAAATCACTGGGATGATATCAGAAGTCACTAAATAATGATATACCATACCTCTGAACCTCTTAGTGCAAGACATCTGGAAACAGCCTGACATACTTGGGGGACAGAGGCCCAAACATAGGGACATATTATAAATAATGGTGTTATAAACTGAAAAAATTGTTGGAGTGACAGAGTTTGTTTTAACATAAATTTTCTGAAGGATATGAGGTCTGAAACACAAATGGATGTCATTTAGTGACTTCAATCCTCATATTATCCTAGTGATTTGCCAAAAAAAAATTGTCTGAGGAACAGACCAAACATAAGAGGCAAACCTCTGGACATTTTGCAAAAATCTGTACAGTTGAGAGGTATGTCATATACATATCAGTTTCAGACTTCAAATCATGTAGAAAATGCATGTCCAAACAGACCTTGCTAATCTAGCAATTTACTAACTGTATAACAGTAATACTTACAATCTGTCCCTAATTCTGGAAGTTTCTCCCTCATTTTGTTGGGCTTTCTCCACATTGCTGTATGGACTCAGCAATACCTCACTGGACAAAATCATCTCCCCCAAGGTATATTAAACCTCTGTGGTGGACAGCAGCAATACAAAACCCCATAATAAATGGAAATGTTGGCTATACAGGGCCAAGAAGGAGCAGGTGCCAGATTGGAAGCAATCTCACCTTTGTCTGAACAAGCAAATAAGGTCACAGGTGAATTACTCTAAGGCTAACTTTGAGTGCAAATTGGGCACATCCACCAGGGTCAATCACAAGGCCTTCTTCCCATATGTCTGCAATCTCAGAGGCAAAACCCAAATCTGCTCTGTACTGGTGGTCAATAACACCACATACACATACACCATAGATATAGCCAACCCCCTGCAGACAGGTTAAGTGGAAACCTTACCCCCGTCCTCCCATCAGTAAAGGAAGACATGCACAGCACCTGCCCCCTTCCCCTCATCATCAGGGAGCAGGTCCATAATGCCCTCTCAAGAGCAACAACCTGAAGTCTCCATGGGACCTGATAACATCCTGGCTGCATCCTACATGAACTCAGGCATAAGCTCTCAACTCTATTACACATTGTAGTAAACCAAAGCCCGAACACCAATGTTATCCCATTTACATGGAGGACAGCCACTGTCACCCCTCTACACAAAGGTGGAGCATTCACTGACCCAGCCAATCATATGCATGTCAGCCTCACTAGCTTGATCTGCAAGACCATGGAAGGCATTATCAAGGACCTTATAAACAGGGACATCGGCAACCTCAAAATGCTTGCACCAACACAGCTTGGTATTGTCAAAGGAGATCAGGCCTGTTACACCTGGTTGACTTCTTTGAAGCAGTCAACAAACACATGGATGAGAGGAAGATGGTGTAGACTGCCTACCTTCACCTAGCCAAAACATCTGACAATAATCTAATCCCCAGTCGGTTATAATACATGAGCCTACACAGCTAGGCATCAAACTGTGTGTTACCAGATGGGTAGCTAAATGGCTCAATGATAATTCCCACTCAGTCAAAGTAGTGGAAGCCATCCCTAGTAGTAGACCCTTAAAGAGCAGTGTACCCCAAGGATCTGTCTGGGGGCCTCTACTGTTTGTGATATACTGTTCTGAAGTGCAAGACAAAGCCAGTGGTCTGTGGCTGATCAGGTTTACAGATGACTGCAAGCTGGCCACTGTCTTACATCCCCTTTGTGATATAAGCATCCTCCAAGAGTATCTAACCCAAATTAATGACTGGTACCAAAAGCATTGCCTCAAACTGAATGCCAAGAAATGCATCATTATCAATAACAATGTACTCAGCATGCAATCAGGCGTGAGGTGGATTGTGCACCAAGGTTGACAGCAACCTGACATTTTACCACCGCATTGGCACCATTGTATTGAAGGCTGTCTACATGGCCCACTTCAAAAATAAAGGTATGTCATCCAGGAACCAAGAGGCCATAGCATCCCTGTACTCCTCCCTTATCAGACCCATTACCGAGTACAATGGCTCATTTGGCATGAACCTTGCCAACCACATTCAGCAGTTGCAGAGACCACAGATGTTCCTGACCAGGAAAATCCAGGGTCTGCAACACCTATCCTATGCAGATAGGCTGAAAGCCTGTTGCTCTACTCAATCATACAGAATGATCATTGGTGATGTGTGTCTAGCTAACAAGGCCATTCCCAAACTAGCCTTGATGGAGTTTATGCATATCTGTAAGACAGACCCCACTCATGCAACCCACATGCAAGGCCCTACCTGGACTGTGACATGAATAGCACTTGTTGGTGGGATAGATTTGTGTCCCAAACAATGCACTGTCTGTAAAATACACTCCCTCCCCATGTCTAGCAGAGTAACTCTCTAGCCTTCTTTAAGAAGAAGCTGGATGACTGCATGGGAAACACAAAAGACACCCAGGGATCCCTCCTGTGTCCAAGCTGGACAGGGGAAACAGGTGCTGACTTTGAAGGGACATGGGCAAACAGCTGGGCTAGGCTTATGAGGACATCCAGGCCAATAACCTATTAAGGAACCATCAACTCAGCCTAGCTCATCTGATGCTGTACTATCCCAAGAAAAACCCTGACCTGACTGGCATGCTGAACTTCTACAATTCAAATAGACAACTTCAGTCCTCCACCAAAGCCTTAATTGAAGCCAACACATGCAAAAACAACTCCAGAGAATCACTATTTGCCCATGAAATAGCAAAAATATGCAGCAACCTTCCCCCTGACCTCAGACTAAAAAACTCCACACCCTCCTTCAAATGTTTAATTAAAACATACCTCTTCACCAACCATCTCTGCAACTGTAATTGACCCCCTGAAGCCTCATCCACTCGCTATTTCTACACCACATCTGTTCTGGACAACACAAACAATACCAGCTAACAATACATATCCATGTGTGAGCAATAACTTATATATGAGTGTATGTACGTGTGTGTGTATGTGTGTGTGTGTGTGTGTGTGTGTGTGTGTGTGTGTGTGTGTGTGCGCGTGCGTGTGTGTACGTGTGTGTGTGTGTATACATGTCTGTGTGTATGTGTGTGTATACGTGTGAAAGTGTGTACATGTGTGTGCGTGTATACGTGTGTGTGTGTCTATATATGTATGCATGTATATATATATGTGTGTGTGTGTGTGTGTGTGTGTGTGTGTGTGTGTGTGTGTGTGTGTGTGTGTGTGCATATATATCTATATATATATATATATATATATATATATATATATATATATATATATAAAATGTGTGTGTGTGTGTGTGTGTGTGTGTTAAGAGGGGAGCATGACCTGCACTCATGCAGCAGTCCCAGCAATGTGGAGTGCGTGATTGTCTTGCATGCCAGAGTAAGATAAATCTTGAGGATATGTATGACACCGGGTAGAGAGTTGGCCTCATAGCCTATAGATGTAAGGTAGATGTCTACTGGGCTGGTATGCCCTGGTAGGGAACTTCTGTGATGTTCCCAGCTGCTGCATGTGCCATCTGATGTGCATGATGAATGGAGGATTATGCACATTAATGGTTCTCATTGAAAGGAGCATGAAGCATTAGGATCAGGACTGCAATACATGCTGTATTTCCAGTATGGTAAAACTATCCACACACATACTGTGCTGATAGATGGCGGAGGTATGATGTGGTTGTTAGTGGTGGATAGTGCTAGCAAACATGAATATTCAGGATCTGTACATAATGGTCCCCAATGTATGAGGTCCTGTGATGTGTTTCACTGCTCATGTCTTTCAGGTGGAATGTCTCGACAGCAGCAGCAGCAACCATTTTCAGACACTGAGACTGCAGCAATCATAAATGCCATATGACTGCATCACACAGTCATGTTTGGGAGGGGAAGACAGCAGCTGCAACAGTGGACTACCCTGTGGTCTGACCTAGTGGCCACTGTGAAAAATCTAGGGCAGCATGGCCGAACCTATGCACAGCTCAGACATGGGGCCACTGACCTAATCCACCATGCCCAGCAAAGGGCTGCAGCTGTGGCCAGAGACTGGACAGCCACATGTGTGGGTCCTGCTAGGCACCCCCCCCACTTACACCAACACAGGAGTTCCTCGCCAACCTTAGAGCATCCACTGCACCCCAGGAAACCATACAATCCTATGTCGTGGAGGTGGGTGACACACAGTCAACAGGTGAGGAGCATCCAGGTAAGGCCCCAGTGGACATCACTTCAATCATTCATACTGGCATCCTTGGAGTATTTGGATGCATATGTCAGGTCAAACTGCATTTGTGGGTGGGGTTTTGTAATGCACACAAGTGTACATCTATTGTGAATGACAGAAAATTGTGGTTTATCGGAGATTGTACTGTACATGTTCAGAAATCCATCATTTATCCTTTACCAATGTCACATGTGAGTGTGCTGACATTACTTCTTTCCCACAACTACATAGGTCCGTCAGGTCTCACTGGAGAACAGCTGCCTGAAGCTGGTGAGTATGTTAATGTCTTGTTGTGACTCAACAATACCCTAGGCATGTTAAGGGCATGCATTTTTTCTAGCACACAACTGTTACTCATAGCCATATTGCAATATGCGCATGTACATATATGGTGGGGTTAACTGCAGTGCATCACAGTGGTCATCACAGGATCCTATTCGCAGGAGCTGTAATATATTGGCATGTACATTTTTGCAGGTGTTGCCACTGTGCTATACAGGGGTACATCAATATTGTGTACATGGGTGCAGTGTGTGTTAGGTGAAGGTCCATCACATACTACCATTCCTCACGTATCTCAGAGGTGTATATTAGTAGCAACATTAAGTGGACATAGCTGCGCTGCATGTTGTTGAGGGCCTGTCCAGAGTGTGTCTGTTGTGGTCTGATTGTGTGTTGTGCATGTCATCATTCAGAAATTGTGTGGTCTGTATAATGCCTTTGTGCCACCTTACCTGTAGGTGTCTGTGCATGTGTGTGTGTGTGTGGTGTGTGTGTGTGTGTGTGTGTGTGTGTGTGTGTGTGTGTGTGTGTGTGTGTGTGTGTGTGTGTGTGTGTGTGTGTGTATCTGCATTTGCGTGTGTGTGTGTGTGTGTGTGTGTGTGTGTGTGTGTGTGTGTGTGTGTGTGTGTGCGCGCGTGTGTGTGTGTGTGCGGGCACGTACATGTGTTTGTGTGAGAGTGTCTGTGTATCAACAAGCATTATAGTGGAGGTATAAATTTACATAAGTGGTGTTTCCCCCTCAAAACCTGATGTCAGTCTCTTAGTGGACTCTGATGATGATTGTGGTGATTGTGAGGCATAGGTGGGGTTGTCAGTGGCTGAATCTGTGCAATTGGTTGGCATCCCACTTTCACCCACAATGTCCCTGCACACAGTCAATATGCCCCCACATACCTAGTCCCCAGCTGCTGCAGATAATGGATTGTTGGTGGGTGGTGGCATGGAACAGGCTAGTATGCTGACTATGGCAAGTGTGAGTGTAGACACTAGTCATAGCCAGAAAGCAGGCGAGGTCCCACACAGGCAGATGGACAGGGGTGCTCAAAGGAGGACTGTTGCACATGAAGCCCCTGTTCTGAGTGTCACAGCAGGTGTCACAGACTTATGTTTCAGTCTGTCATGGAGGCATAGGCGTGTTCTGAATGCAACATCAGACAGATGCTAAGGGTCATGAATGCAACACTCCCTGCCATGCGGGACGACCTCCACTGTCTTGGTGATGCCATACATTATTTTGCTGATGATGTGGATAGATGGTGGGGGTGAGACATTGTCATTGCTTGATCAGGCAATGTCTGTGTTTGAGCATGTGGTGGGAGTAAGGCGTCAGCCAGATGGATGTAGGTCAGCAACAAGATCAGCTGAGAGTATACGTGTCCATGCACATTCACACTCCCGTATTGGCAGTACCAACAGCACTACCAAAGGGAGGGTGCTGTCCATACCACAATGGAGCAGACAATGGGCACATGGTCCTGGCTGGTCCCATCAGGAACACGGATCCAGCAGGCAGGAGTCACCATCAGGGAGTAATACTGCATCTGGCATTGGGAATGGTGGTGCCAGTGAGACTTCTGGCAGAACCAGTTCCCGTGTCTGTGGCCGGAGACAGTGAACTGGACATCCTGCCATGTATAGTCCACAGCTGTCCAACATACCCCTGTGTAAGGTAACCACGTTGCTTGACTGTGTGCATACAAACAGTCACACATCTCTATCACAGGCAGGTCACCACCAGATACACACAGCACCTCTGCACGGCCCAATTGAGCAACACCCCTCCAGACACACACACACACACACACACACACACACACACACAATGTCAACCATATGGCCCAGCCTAGGCCTCTGGCAAACCCACACCACACCCTGTGCATGTGATGATACCTGTGCCACATCCCTGTTATCCATACCATCGATGCAGGGACATGCTAATAAGGGTATGATGCACAAGGCGAACATAGTACAGTGTAGTAATGCAATACCATGTACGGTGATGTCTGATGGCAATTGTTATGGGTACACATCAAAGTGCATGTACCTTTTTAGCCATGATGCATTATTGCTGTTATTACTACTGACTGACTGACTGTAGTCTCACATACTGTATTCTGTTTGTGTTTCAGGTGTGTGTGTGTGTCTGCAGGCTGTGGGCCTGCTGACATTAGCAATGATGAGAATGGTGGAGTGGAAGCACAGTGACTTTTAATAGCCAAGATACAGCTGTATATGTACATGTTCACCAGGTGGGTATGCATGCAAAAGAGTGTGAAGGACACTAGGGGCAGACAGTGTGACCTTGCATACATACCCCTTGACACAACCAGCTAGCCTTCATACATGTCACCTAGGTGTTCTGTAGTACAACAGGCTCATACATACAGGGGAGGTTACTTGAGTGCTGTCCCTAGATTTCTCACTAGCCTAGCCATTACTTTAACTCCAACAGATACACCTATCTTGTGGGCACCAGGTAGTCACAGGGCCTTCACATGTCTACATTTTGCAGACACATAGGCAACACACACAATGTGTGTGTGACATTATCATATTTGGAGTGTTTGACAAAACTTATAGTAATGTGACAGTCGGCAGGACATAGCATGCCCACAGCAAATACAACACACAGGAATTCCTCTGGTTTGCTACTATGACACATGTTTTGTGTGACATGCCCTTAGCTTACAGTATTTCTCATAACATTAAGGTGCTTCTGATGTGCAATAACTGCTCTCTGCAATCAGTACAGAACTGTATGACATGTTCCTTGTCCAACAGTCTTGGAACCTATTTTCACTGTTTCAGTTGTTGTCACAGGTTACACCTTGCCAAATATAGACTACAACCTGCAGGGTGGTACAGACATACCTCTCAACTGTACAGATTTCCACAGAATGTCTAGATTCTTGCCTAATATTTTTGGTGGATTTTCTCATAAACCTGTGTTTTTCTGGCAAATTGTTGCCAAATCACTGTGGGTTGATGTCAAAAAATAATGGCAGATATTATGAATTGCAGACTTCATACCTTTCAATCTAAGCTAATGCAAAACCTGTTATTCTATCACTGTTATAAGTTTGTAGGAGCAATATTTGAAAAGTGTCCTTATTATGTGGCCTTTGTCATCCCATTATTTATGGCTTTGTAAACATTACTTGCTGTAAGACCTTGGGAGGTATGGGTACACCTGGTGGCCATACCTCTGACCTCTGTATATGTCTGCAGATTGCCCTGATGTCTGACACATAATTTTTTTCCATCTGTGATAAACATGTGGTTTTCTGGCCAATGTTTATGAAGATCATGACAGATTGACATTGCAGATTAATGATGGATATGGTCATGTAACAAGACATACCCTTTGGAATGTGCATTCAAATGCATGACCTGTTCTGCAATTTCCCATCTGTGTCACAGCAATATGTGAAGGGTGTGCCCAATGATTGCTGTTTGCCCTAGCTTCCCATATGGCTTTGAGCAGATGTCTTTCTGTGAGTGGTTGAGAGGTATGCTGGTACATACACACACACACACACACACACACGCACACTCACACACACACACACACACACACACACACACACACACACACACACACACACACACACACACACACACACACATATTCAGGACCTGTCCTTGCTGATAGCCAAACCTCTACTTGCCCAGTTTTGCAAACAATACTGCTACATACATAACAGAAACACCACAGAGGTACTGTAGTATTGCAGTGTCTGCCACTACTATTCAAGTGGATGACAATTGCAGGGGCTGTTAGGATTGCCAATGGAGGGTTCAGAGGCCCTTAACATGGTAGAGCCACCTGAAACACACACACACTGCTGCATGGGGAAATGCATTGAAACGCACATGCACACAGAGTTGACACTTCTTAAATGACACTCCTATCCATTTATGTACAATACACAGTGATGTGACGATTGCATGCATCACAATGCTTTTGTGTTAGAAACTGTGCAACTGTGCTTGTAATGTGGATGACATCTGTAGGGGCTGCAACTAGGTTGGCAATGGGGGAGTTAACAAGGTGGACGAGGCACACAAAATGGCATAACCATTGCAAACACACAGTAAAGACAGCCACAGGGGATATGCATACAGTAACACATACACACTTGCCAATAGATTACTAACCCTACGTATCCACGTGTATGTACTATAGTGCTACCCTCACCCTACTATTCAGACATGACCAAAGGGCAATTTCAGGTATACTCTCTAGTCCAGCTGGTGAACCTGGGTATCCTGAGGCAATGTTACAACTGCCTCATGTACACAGACGACCCTCTCCTCCTACCACAAAACATTAACATATGCGAGAGATGTAATTATATAGCTAAATTGGAGGCTAAGCTCTCTCCACCCAAGACTGGAACAAGCAGTCATGAGGCAAAGGTTAACACTTGCACCACACATCCAGCCTCACATAGACATACTAAACTAGCACTGGCAAAAAATACACATAAATACACGAAATCATACTCTGAGGCTGTAAATCAAAACCTGCAAAAGCATCACAGACCTTCAAAGCAGACACCCAAAAAACCTGCACCTCCCGTCACAAACCAGACAAAACATAAAACACAAAATCAGTGTGCTGCACAATCACAGCCCTTAAGGCAAAATAACATACCTAACACACTAGTAATAGGCAACTCTATAGTCAGGCACACTGACATCTGACTCACTAGGCTGGACAAGGAGAAGGTTACTGTTAGCTGCCTGTCGGGAGCTAGAATCCGCCACATAACAAAAGCACTCAGGTCACTCCAGAACAAGTACAAATATGACTTTGTCATTGTTCATGTTGGTGTGAATGACCTGAGATGTACCTCCCTGGACTACATGAAAAGAGACATGGAAGAGCTCTCTGATCATGTAGCTCAGGCGGGTATGACCCACCCTGAGTAGCATCCTGCCCTCACCAAGAATGATACCGCAGTATAAAGAAAAAATGATCAATTTCAACAATTGGCTAAGCTTCTAGCGTAATTCAAAAGGGATCCAGTGTGTGTCAGCCTGGGATGACATGCTCCACAGGCCTCATTGCTTCACAAGAGACAGCTTGCACCTGTCACCTCTAGGCTTTCGAATACTGGCCAAGGCTCTTGCTGCCCCCATAGTACCTTTTTTAGGCAAGGCTCAAAAGTCAAACCCACCTCCGTAAACAGCACAAATAAAAAAATGAGGGTTATGCTACTCAATGCCAGGAGTTTAAATCTCAAAATGCATGCGCTCGAAGTACTCCTCAGTATGGAGAACGTCTACATCTTTGCAGTAACTGAAACCTGCTTCAAGGCTCCACAGAGCACCCCAGCACTACCGGGCTACAACTCATACCACACATTTTGGCCACAGAACATGGACCAAAACACAAAAGGAGGGGGTGTATCCATATTCATCAAGGATACCTACACCTCCAGGTTAGTGGCGCAGCATGATACCTCTGAGATCATCCATGTGCAACTAACATCAGGCAAATCTGCAATGCAAATTGTGGCCTGCTACAGATCACCCTCCATGACCCAGGACTACCACTCCATCTTTCTGGAGACACCGGAAATCATTAAGGTCCTACCGAACACCCTGATATTGGGCGATTTCAATTACCCTACCGTTAACTGGGAAAACTACTCAAGTACAAACTCCCAGGTCCAGCACTTCCTGGAATTTATCAACTCAAATGCCCTGCATCAGCTGGTAAACTCCCCTACCAGAGGTGAAAACATATTGGACCTGGTCATCACCAACATGGGCGACAGGTGTTCCACATCAGAAGTCAACCCATCACTGGTTAGATCAGACCATAAACTAATCACTCTGGATGTCCACAACCCACCACCACCCCCAACTAAGAAAATCACAGTAGAAAACTTTTCTAAAGCAAATTTCACCTTACTTAAGACAGAGGTGGTAAGTTTCACAGCCCCCACGCTAAAAGATAATGCTGCCCAAGATGCAGAAACCTTTACAAATGCACTCTATGAGCACCTACAAGGATGCATGGATCGTGCCATGCCTAGCAAAACCAAGACTCATTCTCCTAAGAGAAGGAAACCAGTCTAGTGGACCCTTGCCATAAACAGGCTATACAATAGAAGGAGGAAACTAGTTCAGAAAAAAAGCAAATCCCAAGAAGGAAAGACATCCCTGATCAGTATCAGTAAGAAACTAAGGTCCGTCATAAAATCCTCCAAGGCTAACTTTGAAAGAAAAATAGCCAAGGATTTGAAAGGTAACCACAGAGCCTTCTTTAGCTATGTCAAGAATCTAAGTGGAAACTCGCAGATATGCTCTGAACTAGTGCAAAATAGCACAAAATATACTGAACCCACTGATATTGCCAACACCCTGGCAGATAGATTCAGTGCAAACTTCACCCCCATCTCACCCCTAAAGGGCCCACAGCAATACCGGAAAAGTGTAGTGTCCCGGAAATCACAGACGCACAGGTGAAAACAGCCCTTTCACAAGCCAAAAGCACAGTGTCAATGGGGCCAGATGGTGTCCCAGGCTGCGTCTTGCACAAACTACAGAACAAACTAACCCCCCACCTAAATACACTGTTCAACCTCAGCCTCTCCACAGGCTATGTGCCCATAGAATGGTGAACAGCAATGGTTATTCCGCTCCACAAAGGAGGGGCCACAACTGACCCTGGTAACTATCGCCCCATAAGCCTGACTAGCCTGGTCTGCAAGGCTATGGAGCGCATAATCATGGAACTCATTAACAAAGACATTGGGAACCTCCAAACACTTGACCCGACCCAGTTCGACTTTGTTAAGGGCAGATCATGCCTACTAAACCTGGTTGACTTCTTCGAGACAGTCACCAAGGCCATAGATGAGGGGAAGGTAGTTCACAGCCTACCTTGACCTCACCAAGGCTTTTGACACCATTCCCCACTCAGGAAGTATAGAAAAACTCACCAGCCTGAACATAAACCCCTATGTCATGAAATGGGTTGCCAACTGGCTTACAGACAGAACTCACATGGTAAGAATAGCAGGCTCCAGGCCCGACTCTAAACCAGTCACAAGTGGTGTCCCACAAGGCACAGTCCTGGGACCCTTACTGTTCGGCATACACTTCTTAGAAGTACAGGCAAACACAGGAGGACTATGGCTAACCAGGTTCGCCGATGACTGCAAACTGGGAGCTATAATTGACTCACTGGCTGACACAGACATTCTCCAAAAGGGCCATACTGAGACAGACACCTGGTGTCAAAGTCATGGTCTCAAGCTAAATGCCAAAAAATGCATAGTCACCACCCCATTTGGGAAAAACAAAACACCCATGAATTACCACATAGCTGGTAGCCCCCTTAATACAGAAGAGGTAATAAGAGATCTGAGGACCCAGGTAGATAGTAATCTCTCCTTTGACAATTATATTGCCAAAGTAGTTAGGAAATCCTTCTATGTAGCCCATCTAATTACTAAAGGGTTCGCATCTAGAAATAAAGAGGTTATAGTGCCCCTCTACTAGTCAATCAACAGACCCATAATAGAGTACAATGCCCCGTCTGGGATGCACCTCACAAGATACTTCCAACAGCTGGAAAGACCACAAAAGTACCTCACCAAGAGGATTACTGGTCTCAAACATATGTCCTATGCAGCCTGACTGGAAAAACTCCAGCTGTACTCAGTGGCATATCGCTTACTCAGAGGTGATCTCCGCCTAACTTACAAAACCATGTCCAACTCAGAATTGATTGACATGTTCCACCTAAAGAAATTCAAGTCACTGCGAGCCACTCACTTTAGTGAGCTAAACCTCGCCACAACAATAAATAGAACATATGATGAATAAGTTAGTTATGGAAGAAGTGAAGCTAGGCAGTCCACTGATGTGCCGCTCTGGATAACTCCAAGATAAATAAATCCAAATAAAGCGTAAAATTCTGTAATTCACAACAATTTATTGCATCAGACAAGCGCTTTCGCTAGACATAGCTTCTTCAGGTCACTTTAATAAATACAGAAAAAAGATTCTTCAATATATAGGCATGTCAATTAATCAAGTTAAGAAACAATTACAGATTTAAAAGGGAAATAGAATATACATAATATGTGTGTATATGTCATGTAAGTCTAAAAACATATATATGACAATCTAGAGCTAAACTAAACCTATAAAGCTGTATATATAAAAAAGGAGGTTGTATAAAGATAATAAAGTATCTATAAATTATCTGTATAATATATTCAACGAGCCATATATAACAATATATATATATATATATATATATATATATGGTTTCATTGTGCATAATATTCTACTTGACTAGTATAAATATAAATATTAAAATATTAAACATAATAGTTTATGCATCATCAATAAATACTTGTGTTTATACAAGGTAGTTAAAAAATCATTTGATGGTGCTATCATAATATAGTAGATTGCATTGCAGAAATAGGTCTCTGACAATACTTAGATCATGTCTTGGTTAAAAACAATATATATGGATAAGCATAAATAGCATATATATAAGGATAGAAAACAGGCATCACACTATCATATATGTTAATATATATTCCTAACCCATAAATATATATTCTTAACAATTAAATATAAAAGTTGAAATAGTTTATGATATAAAAAATATAAATAGTAGATCAATACCAGGAATTATCAAGGCTATAAAAAGTCACTAAAAGTCATTGCAAAAACACTTCCATAATACTATCTATCACATTGCAGAGACATATAAATGTATTTATATAGAAAAATCTTAATCAAAAAGCAAAACATATAAGTAAAAATAGAAGATATATAAAAACATTATCACAAAAACATAAAAAGTTCTTCAAAAGTATATATATATCTCTGTACATGTCTAAAGATATTGTGTATATATATCCAAAAAAAAAAAAAAAAAAAAAAAATATCATGACTCATTGGAAGATATATATACATATACATATCTATTGCCAGGGGATATTTGTATATGATAATAATTTTCTTAGCACTCAAATCACTTAATGTTTCTCCGTTTCCTTAGTCTAGGTTTTATCGATGCTCTTTCATTCAAGCCTGACCCACTATCAGCCCTCAATCGAACAATCCAATCACTCTCTTTACTCTCAGTGTCACTTCTAATATCACCACCTCTCATGCTAGGTTTTAAAACTTCAAGGGCCCTAAACAAAAAAGTATGTGTATCATCATGAGCATTAACATGCTTGGCTAAGGCATTATGTAGTGACCCTTTCCTGATGTGATATGCATGCTCTCTTATTCTATCTCTAAACTTTCGATAAATAGAACATGCTGGAGGGATAGATTCCTGTCACAGAGACTCCCCATACTTTGGAACAAAATTCCTAACTACATTAGGCAGAGCCCCTCACTAACACTCTTCAAGAGAAGCCTTGATGAGTGGATGGGTAACAGAAAATACACCCCTGGGATCACTTCATTGGCTCTTCTCGACATAGGCTCAGTTAATTAATCAATGGGGCGGTGAAAGCTGACACACCCTGGCTAGGCTTATAAATGCCCTCAGGCAGATAGCCTAGTACCTACCTATGAACCTATGAACCTATGAACCTACGTACATATTACATGCACCACAGAGACTATATGCTGAGGACATAACTTACTACCTCTTACAACAAGTTATCTTGGGAATGCCATCATGGATGGTGGGTTAAAACACCCAAAATAGCAACTGGTCTCATATATTGCTCTTACATACCTGGACAAGTGATAGAGAACAGACTTTGCATCAGCATGATGTTTCAGACAGGTATAACATCTGATGCTAGCATGTCTGTCACTATGGTAACTGTGACATCTTTTGCATTGATTACTCATAAATGCCCATTCTTAGGGGACACAGACCACATATAGGTTGCAAATGTCTGTATATTTCATATACATTTGTACAGATGACTGGTATGGCCTGTATAGTTAACATGGTGCATGTAAGGCAGATGCCAGTAACTGCCTCCTAAAAGTAATGCCATGGGGAGGGAGGCAACAGGCCTTAAAATGGTATAACCAACACACACAACAACCACAGAGGATAGGCTTCACACACAAACACACACAGTACTATAGTTGCCAGTATTGTGATTAGACCCCCTACCTATCTCATTATTTGTACTACAATATTACACAGTTAGTGCATGCACCACAGAGCTTATAGGGCTGAAGAGATTATACAGGTTCTTCTAAGGTGAATGACATCAGAGAGCCTGGTAAAGTTGGGCAATGGGAAGTGTATTGGGTGGAACATGCATCAAAATTGTATAACCCACACCCCAGAGGATATGGTTCTCACCCAAACACAAAGTTGCCAGTATTAAGTTTAGAACCCCTATCTATTCTTTTTCTGTACTACAGTGTTATGCAGTTATTGCATGCTCCATGGAGCTTATAGGGATGAAAAAAGTGTTCCAAGGTATTTCTAATGTGAATCACATCAGCAGCCCTTGTAAAGTATGGCAATGCAAAGTGTACTGAGTAGGAAATGCCTCAAAAGACTTTAACCTACAAACACTTATACACACCCACACACACACACACACGCACACACACACACACACACACACACACACACACACACACACACACACTTGCCAGAACTGAGATTATAACCTCTGCCTATCTAGTTATTTCTTCTATACTGTTACATAGGTATTGTACGCACCACAGAAATTATAGGTCTGAGGGCTGTCCAAAGGTACTTCTAGGATGAATAACATCAGCAGCCCTTGTAAAGTATAGCAATGGGAAGTGTGCTGGGTAGGAAAGACCTCAAAACACTTCAACCTATAAACTGACAAACACTTATACACACACACACACACACACACACACACACACACACACACACACACACACACACACACACACACACACACACATTTGTCAGAACTGAAAATAGAACCCCTGCCTTTCTAGTTATTTGTACTATACTGTTACATATCTATTGCACACACCATTGAGCCTACAGGACTGAGGGCTGTCCAAAGGTACTTCTAGGGTGAATAACATCAATGGCCCTTGTAAAGTTTGGAAATGGGAAGTGTACTGGGTGGGAAAAGCCTCAAAACATGTTAACCTACAAACATACACTTATACACACACACACACACACACACACACACACACACACACACACACACACACACACACACACACACACACACTTTCCAGAACTGAGATTAGAACTGCTGCCTATCTAGTTATTTGTACTATAATGTCACTTTGTTATTGCATGTGCCACAGAGCTTAAAAGGCAGACAGTTGACCAAAGGTACTTCTAATGTGACTGACATCAGCAGGCCTGCTAAAGTAGATCAATGGGAAGTGTAGTGGGTGGGAATGGCTTAAAAACTTTAACCTGCACACACACACATATGTGCACCTACATTTTCCAGGACTGAGATTAGAGCCCTTGCCTATCTAGTTATTTGTACTATAGTGTTACACAGTTATCACACATGCCACAGAGCTTATAGGTATTATAAGAGTCCAAAGGTAATTCTAAGGTGAATGACATCAGCAGATCTTGTAAAGTAGGGCAATGGAAGTGTACTGAGTGGGAAAGGCCTCATAATATTTTAACCTAAAAACACACACACACACAAAGGCAGGTGATGTGAAATTACAGCCCCTACCTCAGTACTGTTACACAATGGAGCTCACCTTCATGCTGGCACATGCAACTATTTACAACTGATATGCAACTGTCCGCAGCAGGACATCACACTATGCCTTTCAGGGTATCCTTGTCTATGGCTCACTCTCTATGTGTGTCTCCCTGTGTGTGTCTCTCTCTTTATCACTGTCTGTCTCTCTCTCTTCCCCATATCTATGTGTGTGTATGCTTGCAATATTGTTATATGTTGCCCATGTCTATGTCTATGTATAACACACAACAGATGCAGATATATCACATATGAGCCACCTACAGCTAGCTGAGGGTAATCCTGCCTGATGGGTGTGGGTAGACTCAGATAAGGTGTACATAGCTGTCTGTATGCAAAGACGTCTATGCATAATACAGTTCTATAGACCAATGTGGGTTTAGACATGGGCTGTAATTCTCTAAGTGTAGGAACATGCCCAGTATGACCTTCTAATAATAAGAATGGGACTCCATTCCAGAGATGGTTGCACTTCGGTCTGGGATTTTGTGTGCTACAGCCATACCACTCAACCTGTTAGTGCAATGAATCTGGAGATAGCCTGCCAAAATGAAGGGACAATGGCCCAAACATAGGGAGATACTGTAAATATTGCTCTTTTTAATGTGGAAAGTTGCTACTGTAACAGGATTTGTTTTAGCAGACATTTTCTGGCATATGTGATGTCTGATACTGAAATGTATTGTGTCATTACTTACTGACAGAAATCCTCTGATCATCACAGTGATTTACCTGAGAAATGAGATGCATGATGCACAGACCAAAATTATGAGCCAAACTATAGACATTCTTGCCCACTCCGGCCAGTTGAGAGGTGTGGCTACAGCCAATTGGCCGATGAAGGTCCCTTTCCACTTTACTAAAAAAAAAAAAAAAAAAAAACTTTGCTAGAATCTCCCTGTGTTCTGACTTAGTGTGCTTCTCAGCTGATAAGTATATTTTTTTGCCACTTTTTAACTGTTCAGAGTTGAAAAAAACAACAATTGAATTCAGTTCAGAATACATTTTGAATAAACTGCATTTATTTAAACTGTATTTGCTTTAATACTGCAACTGAAGTGTATTAGTTGCACTGCACTTGAATTGTTTGTAGTGCTATTTTAGCTGTTTTTTTTTGTAAAAACATTTATAAGCTTGTTTCCTGCCTTTCCTGTAACTAGTCTAGTCCATATACAGATTTGCTGCATCCAGGACTGGTTGTAAGCTTCTGAGCCCCTCCAAGCCTTTTTGTGTTGGATGGAATCCTTCTAGCTTATCAGTGGGAGTGGTAAGCACTAGGTAGCCTATCTACCACAAGAGGAGTAATTTCTGGCCAAGAAATTGTAGTTTATTGGCCGTTTAGGCAGTTTTTCCATCTCTTTCAACTTTCTGTTTTACAAGCCTGTATTTGCACTTGTTTCCCACCTTTCCTGTAACTAGTCTAGTTCAGATACAGGTTTGCTGTATCCAGGATTATTTGTAAGCTTCTGAGCATCCCAAGCTTTTCTGTGTTGGAGGGAAGCCTTCTAGCTTATCAGTGGCAGTGGTAAGCACTAGGCACCCTATCTACCACAAGAAGAGTGATTTCTGGCCCAGAAATTGTAGTTTATTGGCCATTTGGGCAGTTTTTTCATCTCTTCAACGTTCTGGTTTAAAAGCCTGCATTTACCCTTTTCCCGCCTTTCGTCTAACTAGTCTAGGTCAGATACAGATTTGCTATATTCAGGACTGTATGTAAGCTTCTGAGCCCCCCAGGCCTTTCTGTGTTGGAGAGAAGCCTTCTAGCTTATCAGTGGGAGTGGTAAGCACTAGGTAGCCTATTTACCACAAGAAGAGTGGTTTTTGGCCTAGAAATTGTAGTTTATTGGTAGTTTGGGCAGTTTTTCCATCTTTTTCAACTTTCTGGTTTAAAAGCCTGTGTTTGCGCTTGTTTCCTGCCTTTCCTGTACCTAGTCTAGCCCAGATACAGATTTTTTGTATCCAGAACTGTTTGTAAGCTTTTGAGTGGTGCCAAAGTCTGCTCTTCAATTTTTCCCTTAGATATTCTAGTTCTCTCCTCTCCTGCAATTTTACTAGTTTATTAGTCTAGCACTTTACCAGACTTCTTGTAGCAATTATTGTAGCACACACAAATGCTACCAGAACTAAATGTTCTACAAGGAAACATCTCCAGTACTTATTATTAATGCCCACCCCTCCAGGCATGTCAGAAGGTCAGTTCCCTGTGCTTTCTCCAATTACCCTGGTAAACTTTGGCATCCTGAGGCAATGTAGCAACTGCCGGTTTCCGGCGTGTAACTCGCAAGACTTTTCCCTGTGAGCTACATCGCCAAAACCAAATGGCTGCATCAGCACTTTGCCGTAGTGCAATATGGCTGAAAAGCATAGCCGCTGCAGCTGTAATCTACGAAGGGAAATATTATAAATGGTAGCGATCCTTACAGACAGCTGTCCAGCTGTATTCAAGCAGAGACAGCCGTATTGAATGTGTAACACATTCCTTATTCTCATTCAAGGAATGCATTTATTTAATTATTTATGTATTTTGTTGTCAGACTCATGTACCAATACATTTGCCCAACGTTTCCTGGAATTTATTAATGCCAATGCCCTGGACCAGCTCATTCTTACCCCCACTAGAGGTAGCAACATCCTTGACCTGGTCATTACTAACATGGGCGACTGTTGCCCTACACCAATAGTCAACTTCTCCCTGGTTAGATCTGACCACAAACTAATCACCTTGAAAATCCACATCCCAACCCCCCCCAGCAAAGGTAACCACCATGAAAAACTTCTCCAAAGTTAACTTTGGGGTCCTAAAAACAGAAGTGGCTAACTTCACGGCACCCATGCAAATGGAGAATAGTTGCATGACCGCCAAATCATACACTAATGCACTATATGAACACGTACACAAATGCATGGATCTCGCCATGCCCAATAGAACCAAGATGCTCTGCTCCAAAAAAAAGAAAGCCAATCTTGTGGTCCCCTGCCATAAACAAACTCTACAACAGAAGGAGGAAACTGATGTGGTATAAGGTGAAGTCCCAAGACTGGAAAAACTCCCTTATCAGCCTCAACAAAAAGTTGAGATCCCTCATCAAATCCTCTAAAGCTAGCTATGAAAACTGAATTGCAGCATTTAGTAAACACAACCACAAGGCCTTCTATAGTTATGTAAAGAATCTTCATGGCAATACCCGTATTTTCTCTGAGCTACTGCACAATGATACCTCCTATACTAAGCCAACATATATTGCCAATATACTGGCCGACAGATTCAGTGTCAACTTTACCCCTCTCCCCTCCCAAAGGACCAGTCACAATACCAGTAGAGTGTCAGGCACCCAGTATTACTGCTGCACAGGTTAAAACAGCACTGTCCAAGGCCAAGAATACAGCTTTTATGGGACCTGACAATATCCCTGGCTGTGTTCTACATGAACTACAGAGTGAACTGGCACCTCACCTGTGTGCCCTGTTCAATCACAGCCTCACCTCAGGCTTTGTCCCTACTAAATGGCACATTGCTACAGTTATCCCTCTTCACAAAGGAGGACTGACTACAGACCCTGGGAACTATTGCCCCATTAACCTGATGAGTCTGATATGCAAAGCTATGGAACTCATCATCATGGACCTAATAAACAAGGATACAAGTAATCTCCAAACTCTGGATCCCACACAGTTTGGTTTTGTGAAGGGTAGATCACGCATGCTCAACTTGGTCAACTTCTTTGAGTCAGTCATCACAGCTGTGGATGAAGGCAAGGTAGTTCATATAGCCTGCCTTGATCAGGCCAAGGCCTTTGATACCATTCCCCACTCAGGAATCATAGAAAAACTCACTAAGCTAGGCATCAACCCCTATATTACTAGGTAGGTTGCAAACTGCTCACAGGTAGAACCCACAGTGTGAAATAGCTGACTCCAAGTCAGACAACCGATCAGTCACGAGTGGAGTCCCACAGGGTTCGGTCCTGGGTCCTCTCCTGTTTGGTATCTATCTGCCTGGGATGACATGATTGATCGACCTCAATGATTTGCCAGACATGGCCTGCATCTGTCACCCCTGGGCTTCTGGAAACTGGCCAAGGCTCTTGCCACCCATATAGTGCCTTTTTTAAGTGGTGTTCCAAAGACCAAATGACCACCATAACAGCTAGAAACAAATGCAATCTGAGGATCATGCTTCTCAACCCTAGAAGTCAAAATCTCAAAATGCACTCCTTAAAATGGAGAACATTGACATTTGTGCCATAACAGAGACCTGGTTCAAGGCAGCAAAAAGCACCCCTGCACTACCAGGCTATAACTCATTCCACACACCTTTCGGCCCCAGAACTTGGACTGAAACTCCAAAAGCGGTGGTGTTTCCATATTCCTAAAGGATGCACACACCTCCAGACTGGTAGCCCAACATAACGCATCTGAGATATTTCAGGTGCAGCTAACATTGGGTAAGACAGCGATTCAGTTTGTAGCCTGCTATAGGTCCCCAACCATGTCCCAAGACTAACACTCCACGTTCCTAAGCACTCTGGAGAATATTAGGGTCCATCCTAACACTCTCATACTGGGAGATTTCAACTACCCCTCCATTAACTGGGAAAACTACTCATGTACCAATACATTTGCCCAACATTTCCTGGAATTTATTAATGCCAATGCCCTGGACCAGCTCATTCTTACCCCCACTAGAGGTAGCAACATCCTTGACCTGGTCATTACTAACATGGATGACTGTTGCCCTACACCAATAGTACTTCTCCCTGGTTAGATCTGACCACAAACTAATCACCTTGGAAATCCACAACCCAACCCCCCCTCCCCCCCCAGCAAAGGTAACCACCATGAAAAACTTCTCCAAAGTTAACTCTGGGGTCCTAAAAACAGAGGTGGCTAACTTCACGGCACCCATGCAAATGGAGAATAGTTGCATGACCACCAAATCATACACCAATGCTCTGTATGAACACGTACACAAATGCTTGGATCTCGCCATACCCAATAGAACCAAGATTTGCTGCTCCAAAAAAAGAAAGCCAATCTGGCAGTCCTCTGCCATAAACAAATTCTACAACAGAAGGAGGAAACTGATGCGGTATAAGGTGAAGTCCCAAGACCGGAAAAACTCCCTTATCAGCCTCAACAAAAAGTTGAGATCCCTCATCAAATCCTCTAAAGCTAGCTATGAAAACTGAATTGCAGCATTTAGTAAACACAACCACAAGGCCTTCTATAGTTATGTAAAGAATATCCATGGCAATACCCAGATTTGCTCTGAGCTACTGCACAATGGTACCTCCTATACTGAGCCAACAGATATTGCCACTATACTGGCCAACAGATTCAGTGTCAACTGTACCCCTCTCCCCTCCCAAAGGACCAGTCACAATACCAGTAGAGTGCCAGGCACCCAGTATTACTGCTGCACAGGTTAAAACAGCACTGTCCAAGGCCAAAAATACAGCTTTTATGGGACCTGACAATATCCCTGGCTGTGTTCTACATGAACTACAGAGTGAAATGGCACCTCACCCGTGTGCCCTGTTCAATCACAGCCTCACCTCAGGCTTTATCCCTACCAAATGGCACACTGCTACAGTCATCCCTCTTCACAAAGGAGGACTGACTACAGACCCTGGGAACTATTGCCCCATTAGCCTGGTGAGTCTGATATGCAAAGCTATGGAACTCATCATCATGGACCTAATAAACAAGGATACAGGGAATCTCCAAACTCTGGATCCCACACAGTTTGGTTTTGTGAAGGGTAGATCATGTATGCTCAACTTGGTCATCTTCTTTGAGTCAGTCATCACAGCTGTGGATGTAGGCAAGGCAGTTCATATAGCCTGCCTTGATCAGGCCAAGGCCTTTGATACCATTCCCCACTCAAGAATCATAGAAAAACTCACTAAGCTAGGCATCAAACCCTATATCACTAGGTAGGTTGCAAACTGGCTCACAGGTAGAACCCACAGTGTGAAATAGCTGACTCCAAGTCAGACAGCCGATCAGTCACGAGTGGAGTTCCACAGGGTTCAGTCCTGGGTCCTCTCCTGTTTGGTATCTACTTCTCTGAAGTCCAGGCCAACACAAAGGTACTCTGGCTGACAAAGGTTACAGACAATTGCAAGTTGGGAGCTATTATTAACTCCCCAAGTGATGTTGACATCCTACAGAAAGGCCTCACTTAGACCAACAACTTGTGTCAGAACCATGGCCTTAAGCTCAATGCCAAAAAATGTGTCATCATCCCCTTTTGGAAAAACCCAGTTCCCATGAATTACCACATCAATGGTAGTCCACTGAACACAGAAGGTGTTATAAGAGATCTGGGAACACAGGTTGACAGCAACCTCTCTTTTGACCACTACATTGACTGTGGTCAGAAAGTCCTTCTATGTGGCACATCTCATTACTAAGGGTTTTACGTCCAGGAAAAAAGAGGTTGTTGTCTCCCTCTACTCTTCCTCATTAGGCCAATTGTTGAGTGCAATGCCCCATTTGGCATGTACCTCACTAAACACCTGCAACAACAGGAGAGGCCACAAAAGTACCTCACAAAGAGGATCTTAGGCCTTAAACATTTCTCCTATATGGACAGACTCAAAAAACTCCCACTATTTTCTGTCTCATATCACCTACGCTTGACTTACAAAGCCATGTCTGACCCAGCTCTGTTAGAAATGCTACATCTAAAGAAATCCCAATCCCTCTGCATCACACGCTCCAGAGACCTCAACTTCATTACCACAATCAACAGAACATGCTGGAGAGACAGGTTTATAACCCATAGACTGCCCATGCTATGGAATAGATTTCCCATACATGTCAAGCAGAGCACCTCACTGGCCCTCTTCAAGATAAATCTTGATGAGTGGATAGGAAATAGAAAATTCACTCTTAGGATCACTCCAGTGGCTTTATTCGACAGATGCACTGGGAACTAAAGTTGGGTGGCACAATGGCAGGCTAATGCTATGGGCTAGGCTTGTAAAGGTTCCAGGGCCATTAGCCTAGTACACACCTATGAACCTATAAACAGTCCTGCAACTCAGTAATATACTGGCAGGGGATCACCTGCTTGTGTGTTATTCTTCTTAACTGAAAAGTCATACCCTGGTATGACTCGTACATCTCAACTGTACAGTTTTTTGCAGAATGTCCATATGTTTGTCTCATAATTTTGGTCCATTTTTTATAAAACTGTTGTTTTCTAGCAAGTTAGTGACAAATAATTAAAGACTGAAGTTAGGAAATGTTGACAGAACATTTGAGTGTTTAGACTTCATAACCGTCAGAAAATGCATGCTGATGCAAAACCTGTGATTCCATCAACTTTCTACGTTTGCGAGAACAATATTTCAATATTACCCTATTTTTTGGGCCTTTGTCCCACTTTTATTTATGACCTTGTCCAGATTTCTTGCTCTTAGTGGTTGAAAGGTATGGGTGTGGGTACAGAGTGCATTCTACTGAGCAGAGATATCCATTATATGTGTGGTATATTCCACATAGCACTGCGATTTCCAGGTATGTCAGTGGCAGAGCAGTTTAGGGTAATGTGGTGAACCAGTGACAGACATTTGTTGAAATGTTGAATAGTTGATATGAGATTACTATGCTATTGGCCCTGAAGCCCTTATAACCCTCACAGATAAGAGTGTAGGCCATGTTAAGACAAGTCAGCACCCAGAGCCCCTGTACAGCAAGAGCACAGGTGGAATCACAGGACTGTATTTCCTGTTTCCCATGCAGTTATACAGAGAGCACTTTACAAGGGGTATTGAGGCACTCAGCTTGATGTGGACAGGAATTGTATTCCACAGATGGGGGAGTCTGTGGGACACATATCTGTCACACAACAAACCCTGTTGATATCACAGAACAGGTTGATGCTGTGCCTACAGATTGATTGAGTGGACCTTGACTTCTAGATGTGCAACAGTCCCATCAAGGCAGGGTCTGGATTGCTTTGTATGCCAGACAGAGGTCACCTCTGAGGATTCTGTATGGAACTGAGTAGAGGAACAGTGCTGTTAGCCTGTCTGTGTAGGGTAGGTGTTTGGGGTCCTTGATTCCTCTGGTGAGGAACCTCTGTGGTCTCTCCAGCTGCTGCATGTGCTTTGTGAAGTACATGCTGAAGGGGGCATTGCACAAAATAATTGTCCTTTTAAGGTTGGAATACATGGATCTTATGACCTTTTTGTGCATGGATGAGATACCCTTACTTTTGTTCTGGCCCATCTATGAAGCTTTTGGTACAACAGAGGCAACATGGTGCTCAGACTTCAGGTTGCTATCAACCTGGGTGGCCAAATGCCTCACTACTGATTGTGTATGCAGGACATTGTTGTTAATGTGATAATATGTGGTGACATCAGTCTCCCTGAAGGCGATGATGATGCATCTGCAGGCATTCAGCTTGAGGCCATGTTTCTGGCAGCAGTCATTTGTTTTGGTGACACCCTGTTGTAGCATGTCCACATCACTTTGGGTATTGATGACTGTTCCCAGCTTGCAGTTATCTCCCAACTTGGTCAGCCATAGGCCAGTGTTTTTGGCCTGCACCTCAGGGAAGTATGTCCCATATACCAGAGGCCCCCAGATGGATCCCTGGGGTATGCCACTCATTATGGGTACGCTCCTTGACTTGGCTACCCCTGTTATGATAACAAACAAAAAGAGACTTCCACCAAAGTGAATACTCAGTAAAATCACTTCCTTTAATTAAAACTTTAAAAATCATGAACTGCACGAATGCACCAGTCTCAGGTATAGATAGGATAAGCACTTTCAGTATGATACCTTCATCAGATCCTATTGTGTTGACCTAATCATAATTAAACCATCTGACAGCCAGTCACAGACTCAAAGGCTTCTTGTCAATCACGGTCTTGTTAAAACCAATGAAACTACTCATATCATACACACCTTATTCTACACCAAACAAAAAGCAGTCAATACTTCCTGCTCAGGCTTCTCTCCTTTAGTATTGGCTTTAATGGAATAATTTGATTTAACTCTGATGGCTGATTTGCTCTCAGATTCATAATCCACTTCATTTCTTCTTTTTCTGTTGTATTAAAAACATCTCCTCCACGAATGTTAACATTTATATGTGAAAGTACCATGAAACTAAATGAATGTTCTGGATTGTCACGTATGTAGCCAAAAAGAGCATTTGCTTCTATCTTGTTTTTGATATCCAGTTGGTGATGAAGAATTCGCTCCTTGAACGTCCTGTTTGTTTTGCCTACGCAGTAGGCTTGGCATAAATTGCACATAGCGATGTATATCACATTTTTACTATTACAGTTCACAAAGCCATAGAATTTATACATCCTATGGGTTATTGGATGCTCTAAATTATCTGTTGGTTGTGTTGATGAAGCTGCAAGCTTTACATAAACCACACCTTCGAGTGCCTATTGTCCTTTTTCAATTTATCATTTGTTTATTACATTGGCCATCTTTATTGCATATCAAACTCTTCAGATTCTTCTTATTCTTGAATGAAAAACATGGTGCGTCTCCTACAATTTTCCTGATCTTATTACCCACAGTTAAAACTGGCCAATACTTTTTAATAGTTTCACAAATCTCAGGACAGTCTGTACAGAATGTTAGAATGCATCTAAGGATACATTACTATTTTTTTTATTTTTGTAGGAATACTTGATTTCTTAGAATAATAGGATTGTCCCTTATGCTGATGAATTTCCATAACTTTATTGCCATCTATGTCTATTATTCTTTTGTTATAGCCTCTTGATGCAAACTTCTCTATCAGATTGGCTTGTTCATCCAAAAATACTTCATCATTAGTGCATAACCTAGACACACGAGTCACTTGATTTTCTACTATGTTCTGAAAAATGTGTCTCGGATGCATGCTGGAATAATATAGCATGTGATTCCTCCACATGGGTTTCCTGTATAAGATAGTTTCAATCCCTTTATCTTTTATCTAGTAATATCTTAATGTCCAAGAATTCAATGTTATAATCTGATGTTTTCACTTCAAACTTAAGAAACTAGTTGTACGTGTTAGATATTCAGTAAACTCATTTAATGTTTCAATTCCTCCATCCCATATGAGAAGGATATCATCTACAAACCTATTGCAGAAGATAATGTGTTCCACCCAACAATTGTTAGCATCCATTCCCCATTGCCTCTCCCATTCAGCCAAAACTAGATTAGCATAGCTATTGGCGCAGGGGGTGCCCATGGCTACCCCCCAATTTTTGCCAAAAGTAGTTTTCACCATAGACAAAGATGTAGTTTTCCAATATCAATTCCAATAGTCTACAGACCAAATTCACATCTATGTCATTGTTTAAATTATGTGCAAAATCTCTTATTGCTTCTAGTCCATATCCATTTGGTATGCAAGTAAACAAATTATTTACATCCATAGTCACCAATCTGATATTCATAAATTAATCAAGTTGTTCCATTTTTTCATATAGCTGCTCCAATAACTGTGCTGTATCTTTTAGCACTGTATGTGCATAAGGTAATAGCTTTTTAAGCTCAGCTTCAACAGATATGGAAAGTGGTTCTGTGACTGACCCTCTACCCGATACAAGGGGTGGAGAGGTGGGTCACTACAGTTCTTGTAAATCTTAGGCAGTCCTTTAATAACAGGTATGGTGGGGTATTCCACATCAAAAAATCATATAGATTCTTGTCAATCGCTCTACACATTAATTTATCATATAGAACATCTTTCACTGTAGAAATCAGTCGTTCTAACTGATGTGTGCTTATCTTGCAGTAGGTGCTCTCATCCTTCAGCATGTCCTGCATTTTCTGGGTGTAATGTGCTGAATTCATCACTACTATTGCCCCTCCTTTATCTGCCAGTTTTATGACAATATTTTTCCTTTGTTGTAATTCCTTCAAGGCTACATGTTCCTTTGGTGATAAGTTATGATAATGTTTCCCTCTTCCTTCTTGACTCCAATTGGCTATTTCATTTTCACATAACCGCATATCTACAGTTGGGTGACATAACAGAACAAACATGCTGGGTTTCTTATATCCAGGTGTGTTATTAATCAGATTAGTCTTCTCATTTCCAAATATATACATCAATGTGATGTTCCTACCAAAACACTGCAAATCTGTAACAAAATTACTCAGATCTGAACGTATAGATGGAATAAAACTTAATCCTCTTTGCAGTACACTTAATTGATCCTCCGTTAGTGGTAGATCTGATAGATTAACTACTAAGGAGGCAGCATCACAAATTTGGGCTGAACTCCCTAAGTTACTTTCCTTTTCTTTCTTTCTCTGCTTTCCGATCTTAGCATTCTTATGCTCTTTTGCTGAATCTAAAAAGGAAGTTGCTGGAAAACAGGCGCATGATTAGAGCCTTTCTTAGGTGTGGCTCCTGATATTATTTAATTCAAATTTTCAGTATTCCATAACGAGCCAACCTCTTTACCCACTCCACTTCCTATAGTGTCAGTATCCTGTAATGATGTAATAACGTCTATTTCTTTGATCTCACCAGAGACCACACTTCCATTGGTTCTTTTATTTGTTAGATTATGTGTATTCATTTCTAATTGTTGCTCCTTATCACTTGAGTTGTTGTGCACTTCAACCTGCACGTTTGGCCAAGGCATAACCCTTCCTTCTTCACTCACTTTATCCTTGTTAGGCTGTAAATTTTTAAAATATGCTTTCTTTTCTCTAGGCCATTCAAATAAATGCCCAGTTGCAAAATCTTTGTAATCTCTCTTTAGCATATTACGTTTAACACTTCTAACTTTATTGTCATAGATATCTAATTTATCTTGTAAACTTTCCAGTTTTATTAAACAGCTATCGGACAGCTTCATAACCTCCAATTTCTTTTGTTTATTTTCAATGAAAGCAGAGACTTCTTCCTCCTGAGGCTTGAAAAACTATCAGTAATTTCATGTAGTGAAAACTAGTTTCAGTATTAATTTCTTGCCACTTGGCAAGTAGCTCAGGATATGTATTGCTGTAACTTGCCATACATCTGACTCTCAAGCCCCTCGGTATTACATTATGATGCAGACAAGCCTCCATATAGAAACGCTGCCACTGTAACCTTTAAAGCTTATAGGCTGTATTTTCCACTTCTTTGTATATATTATCAAATTCACCATTCATTTCAGTATTTATAGTGTGGCTTGTTCCATCCTCTAAGTTTAAATCAAACAGAGGATTAACAATACCTGCATTGAAGGAGGCATTTTTCTTTCGCAATGTTTCAGACATTGCTGTATTTGCAATTTCCATATCCATTCGTAAATACGCCATGTGAGGTGCTTCAAACAACAATGCTCAATCCAAAACAAAGAAAAAAGCACCTCTGGAGGAAGCCTTACTTAAATCAAATGAGCACAAACAAAAAGAGACTTCCACCAAAGTGAATACTCAGTAAAATCACTTCCTTTAATTAAAACTTTAAAATCACGACCTGTACGAATGCACCGGTCTCAGGTCTAGACAGGATAAGCGCTTTCAGTATGATATCTTCATCAGATCCTATTGTGTCGACCTAATCATAATTAATTTAAACCATCTGACAGCCAATCGCAGACTCAAAGGCTTCTTGTCAATCACGGTCTTGTTAAAACCAATGAAACTACTCATATTATACACACTTTCTTCTGCACCAATCAAAAAGCAGTCAATACTTCCTGCTCAGGAATCTGATAATGTGGGTTCTATCAATGAAGCAGTTTGCTACTGGTAGCATATGGATTGCTGCCCAGTCAAAAGAGTTCATGTACTATGGCCAAGTGGGGAATAGTGTGTAAGGCTTTGGCCGAGTCAAGGTGGCCAGAGTGCACCATCTTTCCATCATCCATGCCTTTGTTGGCTGTCTCAGGGAAGTCATCCAGAGTTCACTTACAAAACTCCCCTTGAGAAAGATAGACTATGTGGAGTCAAGTATTTGGAGTTTGCCAATGTCCCTGTTAATGAGGTCCATAATAAACCATGATGATCCATAATGATAATACCTCAGATGGTTTGTATTGCTATGTTATTATGAGGCTACATGTTGGCCCTAGCTGTCAACCTGTCAGAGACTGACATCTGTATAGGCCCATAAATGGCAGTCAGACACAGGCCCACACATGGGGACAGGGTGTTAATAATCCTCTTGCAAACATAGACAGCTGGGAGACCAGTTTGGTATTTGCTTGCTTTTTCTTATGGGTATGATGTCTGGTTCTCCACTGTCTGCCATTGATGTTTTGACATGAACTTTTCCTGTTTGGCACATAGTTAGGCAAATGCAATGTTAGGACAAGCAGAAGAGATATACGAAGCATACTTGTGATCCTTCTGTGACTGCCTGTCATTCCAGGGGTATGGATGGTGGCCAGTTACTTGTTGTCAGTGCTGACACAGTAAGGTGGCAGCCATTTAACACCTGGCTGTACACTGACTTTCAGGTACTTGCTGTCCTACTAGGCACTGTGTAAGTTACTCTGAGATGTGTACTGTCCATATGTGTGTCCCCTGTCCCTGACTTGTCCAGCTTTCCTGCAGTGACAGATATTACTTCTGGACAGTCTGTACAACTCCTACCATAGATGTAGCTGCATGCAAAATAATTGGCACAGAAGGTCTTGGAACATGGACCCTGCCAACCACAGTATTGTACCAAGGCCAGTAAGCCACAGTAGCCAAGCGTAAGTGCTGCCCACCTCCTGATAGTATTAACATGGCTCATTGCCCCCCTGCATATTGTGGACATCCGACAAGTTATCAAGTTGATTGGGACAGCCCTGGGAATATGTGCTCTGCTGCTATTACCCTATAAACATACATATTACTAATTTCTATGGGGACATGGGTGGGTTGAGGGAGTATAACTGTCAGATGTGCACATTTGCACAGACTGTGCAGATGTTGGCTTTACTTTTTGGCTCCATTTAGCATAGTCTTGTGCCTGTCTTGGAGAATACTGGCATATCACTACAGACCAAAGTTTGGAATGTAATGGCAGATATTTGAGTTTCAGACTTCTTACCCTTCACAGACTTCATGCAACTGCAACACCTGCTGTGATATCACTGTGTAAGTCTGTGAGAGGACTATTTCATCATTGTCCCTATTTGTGGGCCTTTGCCAGACATTTTTTATGGTTTCCTATGGCTGACTTGCTGGAAGAGACTGAGGGGTGAGTATAGGACCTCAACATTAACATCCATGCATGTGACCTATGATCCCACAGTTTATGTGTCCCCCACATACACTGCAGTGAGTTTTGTCACCTAGCGGACTACTACATACTCTGTGGAAGCCAGTATTTGGCAGAAATTACCTGTTGTCCCACATAGCTGTCAGTTGTCTGCTGCTATCCTGGTAGGCCACCCGATTCCCTCGCATGCATGCAGCAATACGTTAGATAGGCTACCAAAACATACTATTCCATTTCATCTTTTGTTAAGAGGAGTGACTTACCTTGTGCCTGTGGCAGGTGTGAGGACAGTGCTTGAGGGCTGACTCTGATGCACTCAGTACACAGCCTATACATGGTAAGGTACAGGTAGTGTAATGTGTGTGGCATCCATTTTACTGTGTGTGTGAGTCAGAGAGAGGTGTCAGTCCCTGGGTCCTCAGGGTGTCAGTATATGTGTATGTGTTGCCTCTTTGTCAAGGCCAGGGCATACTGGGAATGTCTACATCTGTCTACAGGGGCAGGCTCAGGGGGTTCCTCCTCCAAGTCCCCCTGTGCCTCTGGAGACCTTGGTAATGTTGGGGGGCTGTGTGCCCCTTCCTGTGTTGTTCCTGCTGCTGCTGTTTCTGTAGGATCATATTGTGCAGCATGGCACATACTATGAACATGTGCGCACATGTGGCTGGAGAGTACTGCATGTCTAAACCAGATATATCAAGGCAGTGGAACCGTGACTTGAGCATCCCAAACACACACTCTATAATGTTCCTAGTTTGTGTGTGTGCCTCATTATGGCATTCTTCAGTGGGTCTGTGTGCATTTCTGATGGGTGTCATCATACATGGTTCCAGTGCATAGCCAGCATCTCCCACGAGATGACTATACAGGATGTGGAGTACCCTGGATGCAGAGGCCTGTGAGATCCCCATGATGTCCCAGGTAGGTCTTTGGAAAGTACCTGTAGCTAGTATTCTTAAGACTATACATACCTTGGTTTCCACTGGGATAGTTTCCCCTCTGTTGGCTCTGGGTCTGAGTTGAGGCTGGCAGAACTCCGTGATTTGCTGAAGTATGTCCCTGTCCACTCTGTATTGCTCTAGTATCTCCAGATCCTGTAGCCCCTGGAAAGTTTCCTTGTGTCTAAACACTCTTCTCTTCCTTGGTCTGGGCCGGTTGTCAGCATTATCTTCATCACCACCCTCAGTCTGTAGCACATACAGATGTAGCAAAGCAGCAGCAGCCCCTATCATTTTGTCAGTTAAAATTCCCAGGTATGTACACCAATGGTGCAGAGTCTGTGGGAAAAAACAGACTGAAAGGTGTTTCCATAATTTATATTGGTGTGTTGCAGATGCTGCCTATGTGATTGGCTGACTATGATACATCCCACCTGCCAGCTATATTATTGAGTGGTTTGAATGGACCACTGTGAGTGGCAGAGTCTGTATTAGTGATTTGTAGTTCATTTCTTTATTCTGCTATTTCCTTTTTTTATTTCCACTGTGTTTAAGCCTTGTGGTGCACTCCACAAACTGTTTCAGCTAGTGTATACATTGCAGAGCAGAAAGGATCCTCCCCTGGACACGAACATGCTCAGCATTTCTGAAATCAGTTAAGCACAGCTAAGCAGCCTCAGACACACCCCCTTGCTTAGCTGTGCTTAGGTGAGCGCAAATAGAAGTCATGGAGCTCCAATGTGCTTACATCAAGCATGACACACACCCTTTTAATGTCAGCTGCTTCTTCTGCTTGCACCACCACATTAGAGCTCCTAACTGGTTAGGTACCCACAGACATGGTTTCCCATTTTGCTATTCAATAAATTTATCTCATTTACATACCCTACTGCCTTATTCCCTAGTTACACCACTACACTGGAGCCTATGTCCTTAGGAACCACTGTTACCTGTTATTGTTGAGAGACTGCATGCTGCCCAGTATAATGGCAAAATTCATGTTTCTCATTTAATTGACTTTTTATAAATTTTTTTTCTGCACGATCGCATTTGCACACTGCTGTGCTTTGCTTAAACAGCTGAAATCGGCCAAAAAAAAACGTTTAATTTTTGCAGTTTTGCAACACTTTGGCATGTTAGTGGCCATAGTTTTGCCATTGGGATGCCTAATAAACATAATACATGCTTTAATTTGAGCTGTCATGCCCCTATTTTGATTTTTGCAGAAATATACATGGTTACTAACCGCATACATTTCAGCTGCAGACATGGCTCCAACATGGATGCCTGTCTGCTTGCTGAATTGCAGATTCACCTCATTTGCATGGTTTTCACCAGAAAATGAAGTGATTTGCATTATTCCATCGTGTCTGTGCCAGAATAGTGTTGGGATGCTCATGCACACCCCCAGCCTTGTATACTGTATCGCACAGGCTCCAAACTCCATGTTCGAGCTGTGCACTATGCTTACATGGAGATTAGCTCTGTGTAAGCTTTATTGAATCCTGCCCATAGTCCTTTATAATTTGCTGAAGATATAAAGCTTCCAGATCTTTAATACATTGTTTCCAACAAATAAAATGTTTAGTTTCCCATTCATTACATATGTTAATGTGAAGCTTATCCGGGAATTTTTTTTGTGATTTTAAAGGAGATTATTAGGTCAAACCATGATCTGATATCTGCATTTGAGTATATTATTTTTTCTAAAGTTGTTAATAATGTTATTTAGATTGTTTAGTTTCATGGGTTTTGTCACATTATATTGAACAGCATGACTAATAAAAAACCAAAACTTATTGGAGGGATGTTTGGAAGGAATTTTACATGACAGTCCTCGGGATTTATGAAGCTTGCGCCAGCTGCAGGTGTATCGTCGGCGATCTAACACCAAATATGGCCTCCGAGCAATTCAGGTACAAGCTGTTTCCACATGCACTACCTGCGTACACCACACCCGCACAGCCCCCGGTGCATGTATGCTAATCACCACATGTGCAGCAGTTTACCATGCAAATGAAGGTATATAGCAATTCAGGAAGTGGTGCAGGCGTAGTGTAAGCATGCAGAAATGTAAACCAAAAAAAGGTTTACATTTTTCAAACATAAAATCGGAGCCATGACAGCGGACCAAACTTACGTATTATACTGTTAATATATGCCAGTGGCTAAATATATAGCCATTGGTATAAAACAACATGCACAAAATATGAAAAAGAACATTTAATATTATGCCACACTAACGCAAAGCTAAAGCGCAGGGCATCGGTGCGCAAAGGGGATGGCAAGGAAAATACAAAAATATAGAATAAAACTGCAATGAAACACATACACGATTTCCCCATAATAGTCAATGGCAGGCATGCTACACCATACTCATGTCGCAAGGGTTGCTAAGGGGCAGTGACAGTGTTATGCGCAGTAGCTAGGAATTAGTAGGCAATGCCATGCAAATGAGAGGAGTAATACTGAATCGCAGATTTCCCGCTGGTGTAAGGATGCACAAAACAGCATAGTGTTATAATACCGAGGTGAGTCCTTGAGATAAAAATGACATCAAGAGAGGGGTGTGTTGCCATTGCTGTAAGCACATTGGAGCATTGCTAAACCAGTCTGCCCCTAGCTAGGCAAAGCTGCAGGATGGGGTGTGTCGAATTGTTCATAGCTATGCTTAGTGGAGAGTACATAAGGTAACTGAGTATGCATGTTAACAGAGATGAAAACGCGCGTAAACCCAGTAAATGGGTATATGAGTCGTGCGTTCCAGCTGAAATAGGAAGGATATAGGAAGGAAATAAGGAAATGCTGCAGCAGTGAAACTGGAGTACAAATGACTAATTAACACCTAGGAGCCTACAGTGGGCCATTGGCAACAGCAAAGAAGGCTGCAAGCAGCTACCTGCAGAACAGGGAAGGGGAGGGGCTGTGCTGCAAAGAAAACAGCAAAGTGTCAAAGCAGAACAAAGGTAATATGCAGTATATCAGCTACAAGGCACAATTCGCCATGACTGGGTAGGGAATGTACAAAGCAAAAAAGACGGCAGGTGTATGCATGCCTGATAATTGGAGGGCATCCAGGTCTAAAAGTGATTTAAAAGGCAACAGAGTAATCAAGGCAGGCAAGTAGATCTCCCATAATTAAGACACGCAGCAGCTGGAATAGTTCATACACACCCACATACATCAGTAGCATCCATAGCACAATACTATAAAGTTTGGAAGGACCTCACACACGTGTGTAGTCCCATACACAGTGGTGTATACAGATGGGGAACTTTTATTATGTACATGTTAGGGGCTGCCATAGCTTTGATCAATCAGCATGTGTTGGAGACTGAAGATGGTGTGGAGGATGATGCACATGACCACTGCAGGCACCAGAGGAGGAGGAGAGTGTTCAGACCCAGGCTAACCAATCAGGGGCAACATGATCTGGAAATAGTAGAGTGTTACAGGGTGGACAGAGACAGCCTACAGCATATTGCGGAGCTGTGCTGGCCACGCCTCACAACCAGAACAAAAAGAGGGGAACCCATCCCAGTGGATACGAAGGTATGTGTAAGCCTGAGAATACTAGCTACAGGTACCTTTCAAAGACCAGCTGGGGATATCATGGGGATCTCACAGGCATCACCATCCAGGGTACTACACCAGTTCCTGGATGCCATGTTACCACATGCCAATGAGTACATATATTACCCCTGAATCCAGGAGGAGTTGGCCAGCACTATGCGTCTCTTCCACCATGTGGCAGAATACCTTGAGGTACTGGGTGCAATAGACTGCATGCACATACACATCAAGTCAACACCTGGTGAGCAGGGAAGGTGCTACATAAACCGCAAGGGATACCCCTCCATCAACTGCCAGGTCATGTGCAATGCCCAGGGGATTATCATGGATGTGTGTGCTGGCAGCCCTGGAAGCTATCACGACTCCCACATCTGGCATGCTTCACAGCTGTATCGGTTATTTTCCAGGGGGGACATCCCAACTGGCCACCTGGTGGGGGATGCTGACTATGCACTGGAACCGTGAATGATGACTCCCATCAGAAATGCACACACATCCATGCAGGAAGGCCATAATGAGGCACACACACAAACCAGAATCATCTTACAGTGTGTGTTTGGAATGCTTAAATCAAGGTTCTGTTGCTTGGACATATCTGGTGGAGCCTTGCGGTACTCTCCAGGCACATGTATCCACATCTTCATAGTGTGTGCCATGCTACACAATATGGTCATGGGAAACAGCTGCAGCAGGGATAGAATGGTGAAGGCCCACACAGCCCACCACCATTGCCAAGGCCACCATGGGCACAGAGGTACTCAAACCACGAACACCCTGATCCAGCCCCAGTAGGCAGATGGAGGCATGCCCAGTATGCCCATGCCTTGGCAAAGAGGGAACGTATAGCACACACACTGACAGTGTAGTCACCTAGGGACTGACACCCTTCTCCACCTGCACACACAATAAAAATGGATGGCACACACACAAGACTACCTGTACATTGTCATGTATAGACAGTCTACTGTGTGCATCAAACATAGGCAGCCCTCAACTATTGCACACACAACAGCCAGTGGCACAAGGTAAGTCAACACCTGAACAGTAAACTAAGCTATCAGCATATGCAGATACTGTATGTATAGATTCATAGGTAGGTAGTGGGCCAACTTCCAGTGGCCATTCATAAGCCCAGCCAAAATGTGTCAGTGTTTGCCACCCCATTGAGTCATTAACCATCCCTCTGTGGAGCAGAGACAATGGCGGGATCCCTGGGGTGCATCTACCATTCCCCATCCACTCTTTAAAGTTTCTTTTGCAGAGTGTTAGAGAGGGGCTCTGTAAAATGTAGATAGGGATGTTGTTCCAAAGTATGGGTAGTGTCTGTAACAGGAAGCTGTCCCTCCAGCATCTTCCGGTTATTGTTGTGGCAAGGTCAGCTCACTACAGTGTGTGGCTCACTGTGACATGGATTCCCATAGGTGGAGCATATCCATAAAGCCAGAGTTCAACATGGCTGTGTTGATCAGTGGAGATCATCTCTGGGTAAAGGAGATGCCACTGAGCAAAGCAGGAGTGTATCCAGTCTGGCTTCATAGGCCATATGTTGGAGGCCAGTATTCCCCTTGGTGAGGTACATTCACGGACCCCCCAGTTGTTGGACATGTAGTCAGAGGTACATCCCACATGGATTAGTATCCCCTATGATGGGACTGATTAGTGATGAGTAAAGGGGCACTATAACCCCAGTATGTCTAAATGGGAATCCTGTAGTAGACAGATGGCCTAAATAGAAGGATGTCCTAACTACTGTGGAGTTATGATTGTCACAGGGAAGATCACTATCTACCTTAGTCCCCAGATTCCCCATTACCTCATCTGTATTAAAGAGTCCGCCGCCCAGGTATTAATATGTGGGTGCCAATTCCACTATGGAATGACCATGCAGATAGTGGCAATTGGCTGGAGGCCATGTCAGTGGCACCCTGTGACTTTCTCTGTGAGGCCCCATGAGGGATGTCCATGTCAGCTGGTCTAACAGTCATGGCTCCCAGTTTGCAGTCATTGCCAAACATGTTATGCCGTAGTCCACCTGTGTTTGCCTGTACATTTGAGATGTATATGCCAAACAGTAGGGCTCCCAAGACTGAGTTGTGTGGGACACCAGTCATGACTGTTCAAGAGTTGGACCTGGAGACCGCTAGTTGTACCATGTGGGTTGTGTGTGTAAGCCTGTTGGCAACCCAGCGTGTGATGTATGGGTGAATGTACAGGCTGGTGTGTTTATCAATAATACCTGAGTGGGGCATGGTGTCAAAAGCCTTGGTGAGGTCCAGGTAGTATGTGTGAACCAGCTCCCCTGTCATCTAACATCTTGGTGACTGTATGTAAGACGTAAAACAGGCTCAGTAGGCATGAACTGCAGTCAACCAAGCTGACCTAGGTTGGGTCACGTGGCCAACGGTTACCAATGTCATTGTTAATGAGTGCCATGAGGATGCAAACCATATCATTGCAGACCAGGCTAGTCAGGCTTATGGGGTGGTAGTTACCATGGTCAATTGTGATTCCACCTTGATGGAGTGGAATAACCATTGCCATGCACCATTGTATGGGCATGTAGCCTGTGGAGAGGCTGAGGTAGGAATGCATAATTAGGTGGGGGGCAGGTTGTCATGTACAGTTTGCAAGATGCAATCTGGGTCAACATCTGCCTCCACTGATGCTGTGTTCTGCTGTTAGAGAGGGCCATTTCCACCTTTGTGTCTCTGATGGTTGAGATACTGTACCTTATGGGTAGTGTGGTGGGCTCTTTAGGGGGTTAAGTATGCACTGCATGTATTTGCAAGGATGTTGACAATATCAGTAGGGTCAGCATATTTTGTGCTATATTTCACTGGCACAGTGCAAATCTGTGTGTCATCACGTAGATCCTTGACATAGCCAAAGAAGGCTTTGTGGTTATCTTTCGAATCCATGCGTATTCTCCTCCTGATGTTAGCCTTGGATGATGTCATGAGGGACCTACGTATCATGCTAATAGTGGTCATGGATGTCAGCCCTTCATGGCATTTGCTGTGTGTCTGGAACACTGTCCTACATCTGTAGAATATCCTGTTTATTGCAGAGGTCCACCAGACTGGTGTCCTTGTGTAGGAGGAGTGAGTCTTGGTTTACCGGTGATGGCATGATCCATACATCTGTGTAGGTGCCTATAGACTGCAATTTTAAATCTGTCTGTATCTGGAGCAGTGTTTCCCCTTGGGGGGGGCTGTGAAACCCCCCACCCCTGTCACTAGCAGTGTAAATGTAGCTGTAGGAAAGGTATACACTGTGGTATCCATGCGCGGGGGAGATGCTAAGATGTGGAAACAGTGAATAGTTCTATGGTCAGATCTACCCAGTGACCAGTAAACCTCCACTGTGGTGCACCTGTTGCCCATGTTGGTGATGACCACATCTAGTAGCTTCCACCCCACGTTAGGGAGGTTACCACCTAATACAAGGCATATGAGGTGATACATTCCAGGAAGAGTTGGTCCCGGAAGTGAGTACCGGAGTACATGTCCCAGTTAATGGTATGGTAGTTGACATCGACCAATGCCAGGGTGTGTGTTAGGACTGTCGTGTTCTCCACTGTCTCCAGGTAGGTGGAGTGGAGATGCTGGGTCATGGAGGGTGATGTGTAGCAGGCCACATTCAACATTGTTGTTGTGGCTGATGTTAGCTGCACATGGATGATCACAGAGGTATCATGCTGCCCCACTAACCTGGAGGTGTAGTTATCCCTGATAAATATGGATATAGCCCCTCCATGTCTGTCAGTCCATGTTCCATGGCTGAAATGTGTGGTATGGGTTGTAGTCTGGTAGTGCTGGTGTGCTATCAGGAGCCTTAAGACAGATTGCAGTTAATGCACAGATGTTGATGTTGTCCATCCTGAGGAGTGCTGTGAGTGCATACATGTTGTGGTCACAACCTCTGGTGCTGAGTAACATAAACCACATTGAATCTGCTATTGTGCTGTTTACAGAGCTGGCATTCACCTTTGGGAATCTCCTAAATAAGGCACCATAGGGGCGCCAATAGCCTTGGCCAGTATTCCAAAGTGTAAGGCAGATACATAGGCCGGTATGGTATCATTGCATGCATGTTCCCCATCTGTGCTTGATTGTCATCTCCCTTGTAGGTAACCTAGTGGTAAGCAATAGAAAGTCTTAACATTACACAAGTCTTCTAGCTTCCAAGATAGGCATTTGGACTGACTAAGTATCAGTGTTCTGTATATCCATGCTGTCCTTAACTGTTCCCTGACTACATTGTGAGTTCACACTGTATATTGTGATCTGAAGGTCTGTTTATTCGCATATTATGGCTGTGATGGCCTGCATGTTAGAGGTGCACAGATGGGCAGATAGATAGTAAGCTAAGGGCAATTAGAAGCATAGCAGCAGTGTGTTGGCCTTCCCCGCACCATTGATGAAGTAACTGAGCCTTTGTCAAACATAGCCAATGAAGCAAATCCATGCAGAGTTGCAGGAAGCTGTGGAAGACTGGGGTTGTGGAGGGTGATAGGGGCACTTACTGGTCTAAAGGGGCATGTTAATGTGGCAATTTAACACCATTCAATTTCCCCAACTGGTCTTGCAGCTATCAAACTGAACTGGCTCACCCACCTCCTGGCTGTATCGTTCTGGGAAACATGATCCCAAGGGTGTATAGTCTGTTACCCATTCACACAACAAGGTTTCCCTTGAAGTGTGTCAGTGAGGGGTTATGCCTAATGTAGTTAGAAATGTAATGTATTGTCTCACAGTACATTTGTTATATGTTATTATGTCATGAGTGTGTGAAGCTCAGTGAGTTAGGGGGCTACCGCCCTTTGCTTAGCCTAGCTTACACATAGAAAGCATCTAAATAGGAAATAGGCAGAAGCAACGTTAATGACAACAGTGTAATGGTCACAGCATCCACATAGTATCTGTGCTTTTGAGGTTACAATCCCGATAAAGGCAGGGATGTTTATCATGTGCAAAAGTATATCTTAACCACAGCTTGCAGATATAGGTAGTAATCGTCTGTATAATAAACATTCAAATCATCCATAAAACTATGTGTGCAGGAGAGTAAAGTCAACAGAGAATGTAATGTCATGACATAACATAGTGAGATGAGATGTCACCTACAGGTATATATCCGGAATAGTTAGCAGATGTGGCCATGTTTGCACACAGGGTATACGTCACAGCGTTTGCTTATCTGTGTTTAACCACTGCTATAATGTCACACAAACAGTGTTAAACATGCTTACAACTGGGTAAATGAGACTTAGGCTGCAGTAAAAACATTTGTAAAGCATCCCAGATGTCAAACCCTGGACCATGCATACTATAGACATGGGACATACCACTAAGCCATCCGAGGTGTACACACTTTTCAAGCTCCTGAGACTACACCTTATACCAAATGCATTTCACTGTAATGATCACAAATGGGACAGTAGCCTTGTGAACATATGTACAGTACATTGTAATGTACTGTAGTTTGTGAACCAACACATTCCAGTCTAATATATATATATATATATATATATATATATATATATATATATATATATATATATATATATATATATATAGGTGCTGCGGTAGCATTGTCGCCTCACAGTAAGACGCTGTCCGGTTCGATTCTCAGCTAGAGCGTCTTCTACGTGGAGACATGCGTGAATGGGCGTACCTTTGTTGAAGGTTGTGTGTCAGGCCTGGCAAGCCGGTACGTAAAAATCAACTGCCAATTATTAGCGGACCAGAGTTCTGCTGTGGCAACCCCTAACCGGGAAAAGCTGAAAGACACAAACAAACATATATATATGTATATATATATATATATATGTCAGTGACGTCTGTATATATATATATATATATATATATATATATATTATGTGATCCATACAGATTCCCGAATACATTTTTCAGCTAATGATTATCAGTGGGGCATATTTACGCGAAAGTGCTTTTCACAGAAAAAGCACTTTTGGGTAAGTATGCCTGTTCCGGAGATCGTACTACGGTGCGGGTAAGGGAGAATCCCCTTTTCCCCACTGTAGTGCGATCTTGGTGTGAGAATATTAAAGTAGGTGGGGGCTGGGGGGCACAGCCCCCCACATGGGTGGTGCAGGGGAGCTTGCCCCCTGCATAAACGTAGATTTTATTTTGTTTTTAATGCACTTTAACGAAAATGCTTTTCAGTGAAAAGCGCTTTCGTCAAAGTGTGTTCGGTGATAATGAATTCGGCCTTTTGCACTTCCATGCAAAAGTCCTAGATCCATAACTATATATATATATATATATATATATATATATATATATATATATATATTATACAGTTACAGCAATAGCCTTATATATAAGCATCTATGAACACACTTCGTGAAACAGAACCACTCCAAAGGAATTGGAGTGTACAGAAAACACATGCAGCTCTGGTATCATAACAATTAATATTAACCTAAGTCACCATAGAAGGGGTGGTTGTGTATGTGAAGATTGGGGAGGGGGAGGAATGATGGGTAATGCAATCATGCCTCAAGGAGGGCATTGGTCGGATGTCCAATAAGTGAACTGGAGGGGCATACATGGAGTATGGGGACAATATAAAATGGACACAAAGCAAGAACCATACTCATTCATAATATACCCTGTCATGTCACATTGCAAAACCTACTTTCAAAAACATATGAACATTAACATCTATCAGACAAATGTACACCAACTGATTGTCCCATATGTTGTCAGTAGTGAGGAATGTCTGTAGTACAATGTATATTTTCAACGCCATAACATTTGTGAATATCTCAGATGCCGTAATGGTAAGGTCAGTGAGTGTGGTGTTGAGTGTCCTGGGTTCAAGACCTGCAAGGACTGTTAGGTTATTTTGTAGGCCAGAATAAGGGCTTTAGGATGCAGGTGGATTAAAGCACTCTTAAGCGGTTGTAAGTAGGTTTCCACGTGTTTGCGTGACGGTAAGCAGCGCTGCTACACAGTAAATGGAGAAGCGCTTCACGCTTCCGACCTTTGCTTAACGTCACGCAGACCACGGGCAAACCTGCTCACAACCGTGTAAATGTGCGTTATTCACACTTTCACTACCAGTGCCTACTCTGAGAAGCAAAATAATAACACCTTCCAGGAGTAGAACCTGCACCTATGTACTCCACCCTCCAATTAACCTAACACTAAGGTACCTGGGATGTACCTATCCCAGATGTGTATGCAGACAGGTTAAAACACAAATGGGAGGAATGTGTTGAAATAGGACAACCCACCATGTACCCAATTATAGGCATACGCTCATATATATATATATATATATATATATATATATATATAGAGAGAGAGAGAGAGAGAGAGATAGATACATAGAGACATGTCGATATATACAGGTCTACATATATATGTAGATTTATAGATAGGTTAGAAACATCTACACATCTATGGAGGTACAGATAAAAGTATGCAATAATATATATATATATATATATATATATATATATATATATATATATATATATATATATATATACACACACACACACACACACACACACACATATATATATATATATGTATACATATATATATATATATATATATATATATATATATATATATATATATATATATATATATATATACATACATACATGTCTGTAGACAGCATCCGAAGTGGTCACATCTGAGTATAAAATGGACCATAGCAATCATACATTCGGACCTCCCCCAAACAATATGAACATAACATAGGAAGAGTATATGCCAATATGCTATTACAAATATGTTCTATGAAAACAGTCACCAACATAACTGCATTGACTGCAAATATCCATGTCAGAATGACACAGACAGCTTTCATTTGCAAATCTTTATTACATTCCGATGTATTGCCAAATAGATTCAAGGACTAACAGTACCTGAATGCTATACATGAAGCATTTAATAGTGCCTTAATTAATAAGCCTGAATTTACCATAGTATTAGTCTACTAAGGGATAGGTGTTCACATAGGGAAAGAACACCCACACACATATAGACATTGTATAAAAGGGGTTCCTACACACCTACATGTGCTATGTACACCCACCAACATCTACCCCACAACCGAAATAATTACATCAATACTTATTGTCATACCATAACCAATTATGCAACTGCTGTACAACATCTGCTGAAACCTTAACATACCTGGACACAGACACACTAACATGGCCCTATGTGAAATAGATGTCGTTATACAATTGAGCAGCTGCTGATGTAACAGGGTTTGTATGAACTAATCCCGTTTCACATGGTTGAAATGTTCGTACACCAGGAAGTTTTACTGAGTACTGATTATAAGCACAGTATGATACACAGTAACACCAAACTAAATATGTCTGGTAAGCACACTGTAAACCCTCTAACATTATATGCATAGCTATGCAGCCTTGAGCTGGTCAAACAACCTGTCCAGACTGACACATATGCAGAAATATTAGGTACAGACAAACCCTGCACAAGAAGCAATGTTCAGAAATATAACAGCAGTACTCACATTTAGACTATCTCCTCCAGGCATTGCACACAATATTTCACTGTTCGTCTCAATACAGCTGTTGCAATGGATTCCAAAAAGACCTCCACAATGTCTTCATCACAAGTAAGAAAAAGGGACAATGCCCAAGTGGAGTACTCAGTTATACTCCACTGTAGCCATGGTATTGGCTAAGGCAGTAGCAGCGCAGCTGATGTGCATGTAATTAACTACTTAGGAACACCAATTGGCCATCGGGATAGCACATGTTACTGATCTGTAACAATAAAAGGTTGCCTTGTCACACATCTGTATCTACCTGTAGGACAGTACAAAAAACAGAAATAAGAAACAAAAACGAAGTACACTACTTAACAATGCCTTTAATTAATAAGATGGTATGTATAACATGTAGTATGTTTGTGTATGTAATCAATGCATATAGTGGAAATAGCTAACTTGTAGCGATGTATTGTTGAGCAGTAGTAATGCTTGTAGTATTCTATGTGTGTACTGCTGTAGGTCACATGGCACACTCCACATACACCAAAAGGGATGCTATGGGCTTGGAACCCACCATTTTGCTTTCAGCCACTGTCAGTGTCAGGAGTGGTCCAACAAGTATGTGCTATAACAGGGGATAGTATATGTCATTATATTGTAACAGTCAACATATGTATGGGTGTATAAGTAAGATGAACATGTGAAAGGTGGGCTTACCATGCAAATATGGTGTGCATTGTGGGATATTGTGCCATTAACTGTGTAATGTACAGGTGTCTAGGTAGATCTGTATTCTATTCTACATAGCAGTTCTGATATGTTATGCAAACAGTAGTTATATCTATTGGCAATTACAATAGCTAATGATAGGATACATAGCATTAGTAATCATCTGACAGGTTAGCAGCATGATAGCAAAGATAATTGGAAGCACTAGGTAACTATCCATGCACATAACGCATATAATATCCACCTCTCTACTATCGTTTGCAAACAATAACAGCTCTGCATGTGTACATGTTATGCAAATGTGTAGTGACCCATGTTACAGGGCTGGGTTAAATGGCTATGTGTACACCTACATAGAGTGGATATTGAGAGTAGAGACACACTGGTTGAACTACCAGGTTTGTGTAGACCAACCTAACAGCCGCCTGCACATATTGTATGTAGGGTAGTGCACAGCACTGGTAATGAAACAGGTTGCACATCATCTTTAACTCCAGTGTAACATCTGCAGTAGGAGTGTAAGATGTAGGAGACAGCTGCCCATGTGTAATAGCCGCATCATAGGTGATATCTCACATTATTTGATTATATCCTGATCATGTTGATAGTGGCATCAGAGCCTATTGATACATGACTCTGTTTAGGGAGTGGGTGTCTGTGCCCAGCAGAGCTCATGGTCCTGGTGGATATGTGAGTATATACCCAGAGAAGGAAATAGACCTGTAGACACATGCATCATCTATAATCAACTAACAGGATGTGATGTGCTCCTCAGAGGAGGTTCGCTGCCAAGGGTAGCTACACTGTTTCCGTAATAGCCAGTGTTGTCATGTTCATAACACAAATAATTACATGTGAGCATCACTAAATTAAAGACAGTACTTGGTACTTGTAGTACTGACTGCTCATACAGGCATGCCCACTAGTTAGCTACTGGTGTCTCCTAATGTGAGCTTTGTGTATGTGGCGATCCTGGGGTAATGTAATCTCTATGCCATGTACACTGCCAGACCCACCTAACACCACACCCCACACATTGTGTGGGATGCAGCTACAGGGGTAAGCTGGATGGCAGCCCAGTCTACAGCCATGACTGGCCTGGGCAGTCATGAGGTGAAGGTTAACACATGCAGCTCATCAACACAACCAACACGTACCCTTACCAGAACACAGTAAGGACACCCACACACACTACCGGTCTTCACACACATTCACATACGCATCTAAGTATCTGTCCAAACAAGTGACCCCCCCAAGCAAGAAGAGACAGACACCGATATACACAAACTGTATGACATAGTATGCATAATTGTGCCACACCTCTGAACACATGACCGGAAACATGCCCGACAGTACTCATTTCTGAGTGCTAACCCTAGCACTATGTTACACACCGACCTATACAAGGGCATACATACAGTCTGACATGATTAGCCACATACTCATACACTCAGACCACCTATTGATATATACACATGGCTCTGGCATATTCCATGCTGTTGTGCAGGACCTGTGATGCAGTAGCCTGGACAGCATGGAGACACATGTAGGAACTGTCAGGTCTTGTAGGCCTTGCAGGTATGTCCCAAGGCCTGGGTAGCATTCCGCTACTGGCCAGAATGATACTGCAGTACAGGGACAAATAGATTGTATTCCATAATTGTGTAGTATAGTGGTGCATGTCACAGGGTATTCAGTATCTGTTGTCCTGGGATAATATGGTTGACAGACCATGATGCTTTGCCAGACATGGCCTGCACCTGTCACCCCTGGGAATATGGATACAGCCTAGGGCTCATGCTTCCCCTATAGTGCTTTCATCATGCACGGTTCAGGTGAGGGTCCACTGCTGTTACAGGGACAGCCAAGCAATACACTGTGGATCTCGCTACACAATGATATATGTCAGAAACACTATATGGACACACATATGTCAATTCCTAACATGGAGAACATATTTGTGTAGTGGCTGAGACATGTTTCAATGCTCCGGAGAGCACACCTGCATGACCATGTAATAACACATACCTCACATCTTGCCCATTACCCTTTATTGGCACACACGGGCCACAGGTGTGTCCATATTCCTGAAGGATATGTACACCCCAATGCTAATTGCACTTGCATAACATCAGATGCATTATGCTGAGCAACTACCTTTGTGCCACAGTTGAATTCAAAAAGCACCTTGAGACACATCACCCACCAGGCCATGGACTTCCCAACTGTCATAATGTTCTGTAATGGGGAAGAATAGGTCTGAGACATAACCATACTATTGGCTACTCTCAGCTATTTCACTAAGAACTGTGAAGACTCCTCATGTGCCAACACCTGTGCTCAGTGCATGTTGGATTCCATCGACCCCACTGACCTGGATCACAGTAGTCACACAAACAGGGCTAACAGTATGCTACACATAGTTAGTCTCCAATGACAGTGTTATGTTCCCTAAGAGCAGAGCGGTGAGTGCCATGGCACCCATGCAGATGGACAATGCATGTGCAAATGCTGAATGCTACACAAATGAAACCTAAGCAGTCACATATGTGCAGTGATTGTGCCATTGAAACAGAACCAGGAGTCAACCCAACACAAACAAGTAGGCAAACTGGTGGTACCATGCTTTAAACTGTACCACAGAAGGTAGTAACTGTTGCAAGAATGAACACACATGAGTGTAGGTGATCCCTGTTCAGTCTCAGTGAGATGCAGATACACCATATGAAACCTTGCAAAGCTAACATGAAACCAATCAGCCACATGTTATGAGGCCAAGCATAGAGCATTCTATAGCTCCATCATTAATTGTAATGGCAATGACAAGACCTGCCGTGCTGCACAGCACTATGGCATGGGAAGTACTGCACATACAGAAATAGCACCCACCCATCCTGATAGGGCCTTGGAGAACCTAAACCCACACCCACCCCCCCACCCCCAACAGGTACGTTTAGTAAAATATCCATGTACACTACAGGGCCCCTGTACTAATGACTAAGCAGGTACAGGCTGCACTCTCTAAAGCCATACATACAGCTTTCATGGGACTTGTCAACATCCCAGGGTATATCCTACACAAATGTAAGAACATTCAGCTATCCACATACTCATCATGTTCAATCATAGCTCCATGTCAGGCTGTGTACACACCGAATGGTGCACAGCAAAAGTTATCACACCCCACCAAGGGGAGACACCACTGATAATGGGACATAGTGCAAAACTACCTTGCTGAGTCTGGTCTGTATGGCCATGAACCATGGTCAATGTAATTGATGTACTCGTTACAGCTGTAGATGACAGTAAGGTTGATTCACACTGCATATCATGACCTTACCAGGTTGTATGACACCATCACCCATACTGTGTTCCAGCTACACTCAGTAAACTAGGTTCATAGGTTTGTAGGTAGGTACTAGGCTATCAGCCCAAGGGCCTACGTAAGCCTAGCCAACAAGGTTCCCTGCCTTACGCCACCCAAGAAAGTTATTTTCCTGTGCCACTGTCGAGCAGAGACACAGAAGTGATCACTGGGGTGTATTTCCTATTTCCCATCCACTCATCAAGATTATTCTTGAAGAGTGCTAATGAAGACCTTTGCTTGACATAGATGGGTAACCTGTTCCAGAGTATGGGAAGTCTGTGGGACAGGAATCTATCCCTCCAGCATGTCCTGTTTATTGTGGTGACAAGGTTTAGGTCCCTGGAGTGTGCAGCTCAGAGGGATTGGTATTTCTTTGGGTGCAGCATGTTCAACAGCTCAGGGTTTGACATAGCTTTGTATGTTAGGCAGTGATCACCTCGGCGTAGGCGATATGCTACAGAGTAAAACTGGAGTTTTTTGAGGCAGTCAGTGTAGGGAATTTGTTTGAGGCCAGTAATCCTCTTTGTGGGGTACTTCTGTGGCCTTTCCAGCTGCTGCAGATGTCTTGTGAGGTACATTCCAAAAGGGGCTTTGTACTCTATAATGGGTCTAATGAGTGTCGAGTAGAGGGAAACAATGACCTTTTTTTTCCTGGATGGGAACCCTTTTATGATGAGGTGTGCCACGTAGAAGGACTTCCTGACTGCTGTGGCAATGTGACTATCAAAGGAGAGACTACTGTCCACCTGGGTCCCAAGGTCTCTTATCACACATTTGGTGTTAAGTAGATTGCTGCCTATGTGGTAGTTCATGGGTACATAGTTTTTACCAAAGGGGATGACACTGCACTTTTTGGGCATTGAGCTTGAAGCCATAGCTCTGACACCAGGCATCTGTCTCAGCGAGGCCCTTCTGTAGGATGTCCACATCATTTAGGGACTTGACTATGGCCCCTAGTTTGCAGTCATCTGCAAACTTTGTTAGCCAGAGGCCTTCTGTGTTAGCCTATACTTCAGAGAAGTAGATACCAAACAGGAGAGCTCCCAGGATGGAACCCTGTGGTACTCCACTTGTCACTGCTTTGAGGTCATGTAGGGATGTATACCTAATTTTGTGAGTTTAGCTATAATTCCAGAATGGGGGATGGTGTTGAAAGCCTTGGCAAGGTCAAGATAGGCTGTGTGAACCACCTTACCCTCATCTATGGCTTTGGTGACTGCCGCAAATAAATTGATCAGGTTCAGGAGGCATGATCTGCCTTTTACAAACCCGAACTGGGTGGGATCCAGAGTATGGAGTTTACCAATGTATTTGTTTATGAGTTCCATGATGAAACGTTCCATGGCCTTGCAGACCAGGCTCATCAGGCCAATAGTTCCTGGGATCAGTGGTGGCTACCCCTTTACGGAGTGGGATAACTGTTGCTGTGTGCCATTCAGTGGGCACAAAGCCTGATGCAAGGCTATTATTGAACCTGGTGCTTAAGTGGGGAGCAATTTCATTCTGAAGTTCATGTACAACGCAGCCTGGGATGTTGTCTGGTCCCATGGATGCTGTGTTTTCAGCTTTAGAGAGTGTAGCTTTAACCAGCATAGTTGTGGTTACAGGGAATCTGCATTCTCCCTGTATAGATATGGGCCCTTTAGGGGGCGAGGGGGGGGGGTAAAGTTAGCACTGAATCTATCTGCCAGGATGTTGGCAATATCAGTTGGTTCTGTAATTTTCGTGCCTTTGTGCTACAACTCAGAGCAGATCTGGGTGTTGCCATCGAGATTCTTGACATAGCTATAGAATGCTTTGTGGTTGTCCTTAGAATTAGTGGTGATTTTGTTTTCGTAGCTAGCTTTGGAGGATCTTATAAGGGATCACAGCTTCTTACTGAGGCTGACCAGGGAGCTCCTCCACTCATGGGATTCTACTCTCTTTTGCAACAGTTTCTTCCTTCTGTTGTACAATTTATTTATGGCAGGGGACCACCAGATTGGCTTCCTTTTTTGGAGAATAGCATCTTGGTTCTGTTTGGGCTAGCACGATCCATGCACTCATGTAAGTGCTTATAGAGTGCATTTGTGTAGGATTCAGCAGTTGTAACTGTATTGTCCATCTGCATGGGTGTCATGAAGTTCACCACTTCTGTCTTAAGAAGCATGAAGTTGGCTTTGGAGAAATTCTTTACCGTGGTTTCCTTAATAGGGGGTGGGGGGTGGGATGTGGATATGAAGGGTTATTAGCTTATGGTAGGATAGGACCAACGAGGAGTTGACTTCAGGTGTGGAACACTGGTCACTCATGTTGGTAATGAATAGGTGTAGGATATTGTTGCCCCTGGTGGGGGTGTGGATAAGTTGATCCAGGGCATTGGAGTTTATGAATTCCAGAAAGCTTTCAGCTAAGGAGTTGGTACATGAGTAGTTTTCCCAGTTAATGGTGGGGTAGTTGAAGTCACCCATTATTAGGGTGTTTGTTTGAACCCTAATAGCTTCCAGTACATCAAGAAAAGAGGAGTGGGAATCCTGGGGCATGGTGGGGGATCTGTAGCAAGCTACAATTTGGATTGCAGTTTTGCCCAGAGTTAGTTGCACTTGGATAACCTCGGATGCATTATGCTGAGCAACTAGCCTGGAGATTTGGATATCCTTAATGAATATGGACACACCTCCACCTTTGGTGTTTCAGTCCAGGTTACATGGCCGAAATGTGTGGTATGAGTTATAGCCTGGTAGTGCATGAGTGCTCTCTGGAGCCTTGGACCAGGTCTCAGTCACTGCACAGATGTCAATGTTCTCCATTTTAAGGAGTGCCTCGAGTGAGTGCATTTTGAGATTGAGACTTCTAACATTGAGTAGCA
>NC_056727.1:641776822-641781962 GCF_019279795.1 Protopterus annectens | reverse complement strand
ATCCCTACTTGCTGTAACTCCGTATTGCTGTAGTGTGAGAAACTAGTTAGATAAGGGTTCTATTCCGAGAGAGTCCAACTGTGTGTGTGTGTGTGTGTGTGTGTGTGTGTGTCTCTGTTTGCCTGAGACAAGAACTATGCTTTTTAGAGTATGCACACTCTGTACAATTCATATGACCACCTTTGGCAATCCTGCTGATGTCACCCACCTAGAACTACACCTCTAGGAGTGCTATAATCCAGTATTCTACGCAGCATGTGCTATAACTGCATATTGCTGTAGTGTGAAAAACTAGTTAGGTCAGGACTCTGTTCTGAGAGAATCCAACTGTGTGGGTGTGTCTCTGTCTGCCTGAGACAACAACAATGCTTTTTAGAGTATGCACACTCTGTACAATTCACATGACCACCTTTGGCAATCCTGCTGATATCACCCACCTAGGAATACACCTCTAGGACTACTATAATCCAGTATTTTCCATAGCGCGTGCTGTAACTGTGTATTGCTGTAGTGTGGAAAACTAGTTAGGTAGGGGTTCTATTCCGAGTAGAGGCCAACTGTGTGTGTGTGTGCCTCAGTCTGCCTGAGACAAGAACAATGCTTTTTAGAGTATGCACACTCTGTACAATTCACATGACCACCTTTGGCAATCCTGCTGATGTCACGCACCTAGGAATACACCTCTAGGAGTGCTGTAATCCAGTATTCTCCATAGTGTGTGCTCTAACTGGGTATTGCTGTAGTGTAAAAAATTAGTTAGGTAGGGGTTCGATTCCAAGACATGGCAGGTGTGTGTTTGACTGTCATAGTCTGTGTGGAGGTGGCTGTGTGTGTCCAACCAGTGGACATGTTGGGAAGTGGATTTTGTATTTTTCCCTATATGGCGTCCATCGTATGTCACGATGCCCACCTCACGAGAAGTACACCTGTCACCCACGGGACTGTGCTGGCAAGCTATACCCCTACATCTGGTAAAAGGCCTGGTGAACAAAGTATGTAACACTACTAGTACCCAGAATATGTTCTGAACCCATGTGTCATACACAAACACACTTGCCTAGAATATCCCGCTATGTTGCTAGTACCCTGCACATTGGTGACAGATAGTAGGCATGGTGTGATTCCAGTGGGCTACAGAGGACATGACACCCTGCACAGCAGTACAATAGGCACATAATTGCAGACAATGTTCCTTCACTATGTTCCCCACTGGATGCCTGCAACATATGTGGTGCCATCAAATGCGATCCACAGATGCTATACAATGCCGTACACATTGTGCCCTGTATGGACCGATGCCACTGACATGAGGGAATACCTGTATCATGCTATCAATGCAGGTGCATGGTCAACCTGCTGATTATAAGCAGGTTCTGCCACACTAGGCCAGTATTGGCATATCGGAGGATAAGTCTGTGTACACAACATGTGCCGGCCAAACCAGGTACACCTGTACATGTCACTGTACATTATTGTGGGACATGCACATCCAAGGCAATGTCCATGTCAAGGACTATCAAGCACAGGCATGGCATGCATTGCAAAGCTAAGGCCTTACAGAATGGTATCCAGGATGTCAGGGGGGTTCATACAATACCCATCTGTGTGGGACATTGCAGACACTACACCCCTGTACCACACTGCACACCATTGTCGGGTGGCGTGATGCCAAGGATTACCTCTCACACAGCCTTGTACAGCCATCTTGCACAGACGACCACTACACACCCATGAAGCAATGCACACATGCATGCCAGTACTGGCACCTTGTATCTGCGTCTGGGGTATGATACCCTCAACCACAGTCACTCCCAGTATAACTCCCATTGGCATACCAACAGATGTCAAACACGTTCACATGCCCAAGCCCATAGCACCTCTGGATAGCCCCTGTGGTGCATGTAGTACCTGTGCATTACTGCAGTGTGGCAAACTATGTAGTTAGGGTGTGTATTTGTGGGCCTGGCAAAGAGTGTCAATGTGAGTCCATTACAGAATGTGGTTGTGTTGACAATGACATCTGTTCATGTGGGCAGCCATGTATGCTACACCTAATGTATGTCTACTATATCTCTGTTGCAGATGCCGCTCACCAACACACATATGTATTCCTACAGCACATCAACATGTCACCTTTGTGGCACATGGAGTTACTGTATGCACTTGTAATAGTAATGACAAGTCGGTCAGGGGTCTGACCCCTGTACTGGTAGATGTGTGACAGATGATGCTTAGGTTTTAGTCTCCAAGCCCTTCTCTGATGTACTTTGCCTCTGTCTGTCCCTCCCACTCACTCTCTGGTGGATGTGGAGGTCTACACCTGCTCAGCAGCAGCTTGTGCTATGTAAGTGGTGGTCATGATCAGGTGATGGCCTCTGCACCTATTACAGTCCTCCTCTAGCTGATTGCATGTGGAACAGCTGTGATGATGTTCCTATAGCCTTTTGCATGAAAAACACAGTACAATATCCAGGGACATCATGTTGGTATTTACCCATGAGAGTCGCTTTGAGTGGTACCTGGATCTGGTATTTGGAAACGGCATCACAGATGATATCTGGATGTTCCTCAAACAAAATACACAGTGGGGAAATAGATGTGCCAGACATGACTCCAGCATTTAAGTGTAGCTATGATTCATTGAGACTACTGCCTGTTTAACAAGTTGTTTGTGGTAATGGCTATTCTGCATGTTTTACAACTAACAAGACAGTGCTCTGTTCATGATGGGCCCCCATCTGTAGGGCCATATGTGGACTGGTCAGTGTGTGAACCCATTTGTTTCCTGTGTTACTCACTGAACACACATCTGACAATAGCAGGGGCATAGTGGGAGGACTGCAGCCAGTACATGGTGATAGTGATGTGTTACTGCCATCGCATTCCTGACTGGACATATGTCACATGGAACAGTGGTATGACAGACACTGTCTGGGGTTCCAGTGACATGCCAATAACAGGCCACTGTTCATAGCTGCAGTCACACGTCTTCTACACTTTGTACAGATGTCATGCAGTATATATGCATGTATTGTGCTCCCTCTGCAAATGTATACCATCTGTTGTGTTGGTTTGATGGTCATATCTATGCATATTGTTGTAAGTAATCCTGACTGCTGTTGACTATTAGTAAGTCATATCTGTGTTTAAACTGCAACACCATAGGCTGTATGGGTTTGGAGGTCCTGGCAGAACCTCCTGTCCCACTTCAGTTGGCCATGGCACCGGGCACCAGTACATCTGGGGCCCAGCCTTGGACATCCACCTCTGTTAGCTCTGCACCACCTTCTGGTGGTACCACCACTGAGAATGGGGCTTGTCTCCCCTGGGAGCAGGTCCAGACAGGAACATGTCCACTGTTGTACGGTCCCAGATGTGGTGTGTAGTGGGCTCAATAAGGGGTTTTGAGGCCAGATACACCAGCTCAAGGGCAGAGTGTTGCATTTACAGGGTGAGGCTGCCCCTCTTAGACAGCCCCCAGCATTGCCACCTTTGCAGCTGTTTTGGTGCAGTGGTGGCTGCTCATGGCTGGGGACCTCCGTCCCACTGTTTACATCTGGGGGCTCATGGGCATGTGAATGCCAAACACCCTTCCCCGTCTGAGGTGTATTCCCCCACATGTGTCATCTACCAACCCTGTATGCTGTGTTGTCTGTCATCCTACCCTACCTATCCTCCACGGGCATGCCTACTCTCCTTCCCCCACATACCACTCTCACCCTACGGAAGCATAACCCTAATCGGTTCCTAGAACAACATTTGCCCCATACATAGCTGTCCATTTCACACACTTGTCCACTGGACACATGTAACCCTTTTAATATGCATCACAACATACTCCTGTTGTCCTCACCCCAGTCTCTCAAGTGCACTATCCTAGTATGCACATGGCTACTAAATATTCTAGGTACACGTGATGCGGATGACCCCATTATACACACAACACCACCGGTCCCTCTATGGTTACCCCATTTACCTTTATCATGATGATGATGTCACACACAGCACCTTGCAAGAGTACTGTTCTCACATAATGATTGGACAGGAACTGTTGTGTTAATGTAAATAGCATGCACAGAGTGATGTATACGGCCAATGTACAAATGTATGCGTGTATGAATGACACGTCTGCCTGGGGGAGTCCTGATATTACATAGGACAACACCATTACATAATACAGGCATTGCTGGTGTTTCCCGTTTCATTCGTTTGTAATGCTTTGTTGTCACATAGTATGTTCCTGATATATCTCTATATGTATGTACCTATATGCTGGACATAAACACTCACACATACATCTACATGATGGAATACATTTCCTATACTGTTGAATGACTGCGCTGGATGATATGTTTGTGATAAGGTCCGATATCTGTATATCTGCCATGGCTTATTGGTAAATCACATTAGCTGTGTGTGCAGGGTCCTGGTTTCCAGCCTTGCAGAGACCATTTATTTTGTTGCAGGGCAGAACAAGGTCATTGGATATGGAGTGATTAAGGCACATTAAAGCAGGTGTGAGTGGGTGTGCGTGGGTTTGCGCAGTGCTAAGGAATGCTAACCTCTGGTTACAGCTTCTTACACTCAGTTAGCCTCTACATTGCTTTACCAGTGTAATACTCGCATACTGGTGGCCAAACAGGCTTACACCCGCTTGCTCCCACACATGCAAATGCACTGCATTTGGTGTTTGCATCTGACACTTAGACCACTGGATGGGAGTGCGGACTACGATATTACCTTGTGATGACTGTTACATCGGAATACATGCCTACAGTATCGGGAATGGCTGCCCATTAGGCGACGGCATGCCATTCGACTGTACGTAATCCGTGGCCTGTCCAGGGTTTGATTCATATTATTGGTGTGTTTCTCTTACAATCTGCACCCATCTGGCTAAGAACTGAGACTCTTCAATACAAACAGGTAAATAGGTTTAGGAACCCACATCCTTCAGCTGAGTCATGCTACTGCATACCTAATATTCTATCATCTTTCTAAAGTTGTCAGTGGAATATGTGCATTCTGTCCCTATCAGACCTTTCATACGATTGGAGAAATTACAAACTGAATCGGGGACATGGCATAACAACATCAGGGACACATTTAAATTATTGGTGCTATTATCTGACACATTGAC
>NC_056727.1:641634322-641771822 GCF_019279795.1 Protopterus annectens | reverse complement strand
AAAGTTTTTCACTGTGGTTTTCTGGGCATGGGGTGGGGTCGGGATGTGAATATCCAGTGAGATTAGTTTATGGTCTGATCTTACCAGTGAGGGATACACTTCTGGTCTGGAGCATAGAGTCCCCATGTTGGTGATGATCAGGTCCAGTATGTTTTCCCCTCTTGTGGGAGTGGTAACAAGTTGTTCCATAGCATTTGAGTTTATAAATTCTAGGAACCTTTGGGCTAGGGTGTTAGAGCTACAGTAATGCTCCCAGTCTATGGTTGGGTAGTTGAAGTCACCCAATATAATGGTGTTTGGAGAGACCTTCATATTTTCCAGTGTTCTCAGGAAGGCCGAGTGGGGTTCCTGGGTTTAGGAGGGTGGTCTGTAGCAGGCTATAAACTGGAAGGCAGTTTTACCCACTGTTAGTTGCACATGGATAGTCTCTGATGCTTCGTGCTGTGCCACCAACCTGGAGGTGTGGGTATCTTTGATGAATATTGTTACTCCCCCTCCTTTTGTGGATCGGTCCAAGTTTTGGGGCCGAAAAGCATGGTGTGAGGTATAACCTGGTAGTGCTGGGGTGCTCTCGAGAGCCTTGAACCAGGTTTCTGTTACTGCACAGATATCGATGTTCTCCATGCTAAGGAGAGTTTCGAGTGCGTGCATCTTGAGGTTTAGACTTCTGGCGTTGAGTAGCATTACTCTTAGTTTCTTATCCCTTGTGATACCTATGGAGGTGGGTTTGTCTTTTGAGCCTTGCCTAAAAAAGGCACTATGGGGGTAGCAAGAGCCTTTGCCAATATCCGAAAGCCCAGGGGTGACAGGTGCAAGCCGTCCCTAGCGAAGCATCGTGGCTTGTCGAGCATGTCATCCCAGGCTGACAGGCATTGGATCCCCTTTGAATGACACCAATACTTAAGCCAATTGTTGAAATTGATAATCTTGTCTTCATACTGTGGCATCATTCTTGGTGAGGGTAAGATGCTACTCAAGGTCAGGGTCATACCGGCCTGGGCTAGTCCAGGGAGGTATGTCTCAGGTCATTCACACCAGCATGGACAATGACTGAGTCATATTTGTAGTTGCCTTGGAGTGACCTGAGTGCTTGTGTTATGTGGTGGATCCTAGCGCCTGATAGGCAGCTCACCATGACCTTCTCCTTGTTCAGCCTGGTGAGCGGGACGTCAGTGTGCCTGATGATAGAGTCACCTATTACAAGTGTATCAGGTGTGTTGTTTAGCCTTAAGGGCTGTGACTGTTCGGCACACTGGCTTTGTGAGCTATGTGTTGCACGTGTTTTGTTTTGGGGTAGCGGTTGCTTGGGTGTTTGCTTTGGAGGTCTCTGCTGCTTAGGCAGATTTTTATTTAGAGCCTCCAAGTATGTTTTTGTGTGTTTATGTGTTTGGTTTGCTGTCATGGTAGGTCTATGTGAGACTGGAATTGTAGTGAGTGTGGTTTCCTTCTCCTCCTGACTGGTTACGCCAGTACTGAGTTGAGAGAGCTTAGCCTCCAGTTTGGCTATATGGTTGCATCTCTCACATGTGTTGGAATTTGTTGGGAGGAGGAGAGGGTTGTCTGTGTACATTAGGCAGTTGTAACATTGCCTCAAGATTCCCAGGCTCACCAGCTGGACTGGAGAGGAGATTGACAACTGACCTTTGGGCATGCTAGAATAGTATTGGGAATTCCTTTATAATTGAAAAAAAGGGCCAATGGGGAACAAGTTACTCAAGGGGAGTTTGTGAGGGTGTAGTGCTTTTAATTTTTTAGTGCTGACTTATATAATTGCTTTAGTGAGCAAGTGCTAGGCTTTAGCGTAGGAATAGAGTGTTTATTATTAGAACTAGATCAGTTCCAAAGCTCAAACCCAAATAAGCAGCGCTGCTCGATGCCACGCTATGCACAAAAATATTCACAATCTTTGTGTTATCCCACATGGGACACACTTGTCTTTATGTCAAGATTAGACTCTTACTTCCTTACATACTTACTCCCGTTAACATGACACTACAATGAATTAATTAGTCTGACTATATAGTAAGATACACGTTACACATGAGAACTAATTATGTACGTGTTAGGCGTGATTCTTCTACAAATAGACCGGTTTAGTATTTGGCGTTGCCGTTACAGGCAGATCACAGGAATAATTTCAAGTGTGAGACAATCCTCACATTTGATTTATTCAGCACAGCACTGACTTCGGACATTGTATACACTTCTACGTTTTCGCTATTTCATCCCTTCCCTCTTATTCACTACCTATTATTCTATCTACTGTCGAGGTTTGTAAGAGAACATTCATGTGTTTATGTCTGCAAATGGAATGTATATGTTACAGGGAATGTACTTCTACATATAGATGTATGCATGTGTGTATGCATACATACTTATAACTAACTCGCTGGCCTCCACGAGGCGGTCCAATTAGAACCAGGCCATCCAAACATGACACGCCTGGATCCATAATCACATACCCATGGTTCCTCGACTCCACCTAAATTTGACATACACGCAATCCATCCATTATCCAGTTGCTTTCACAACCATGACACAACTACACACATTGCCCTACCCCCAGCGTTAGGGGCACTACATGTATGTTGTCTCAACACATGTATTATCATGCTCTCCTACCATTTAATTCTTGAACATACCTACCCTTGTTTGAGTAATGCACAGAGATCCAAATATGCTGTCAATTTTTGGTACTCCCACTGGGGACTATCCTCTGACTGTTTTCAAAGTAGACTTAGCAGATCAACAATGTTACTCCCACTGGTAATACCCTGCCTGTGGTGTGAGTAGCAGTGCTTTGCTTACTCCTGGCCAGCTTGATATGACATATGCTGACAGCACTATGTAATACTGTAGTTGCTGCTGATTCCCTTCTAATTTCTTTTCTATGCTTTATTGTTATGACGTTCATTGTTCATATACATATATATATATATATATATATATATATATATATATATATCATATATATATATGTGTGTATGTGTGTGTGTATATATGTATATATGTGTGTGTATATATGTATATATATATATATATATATATATATATATATATATATATATATATATATATATATTACATCTGTACATACTTATGTACATTTCCTATGCTGGGCACTGCTTACACCTGCGCAAGCGCATTCAGATTTGCATACTGTTTGTTATATATGTTCACTGCAGCTTATATTTGCTTACCTTGTGCCTTATTCATTATGACAGTACCACTTTGAATGGATTTGGTTAAAAGTCCCATGTGATACTCAAGTTCACTTTTACATGTTATTATGTCGGTTTTACAGCAGAACGACATTCATTCCACATGGAAAATAATATATGCTACTGTTGAACTTGAACTGTGAATGCCTGCTCATTAGGCTGATGCTCTAACCACTACACTATTGGTGTGCTGCTTCATTTGCATGTATACCCATGGTTCATAGATACCTGAACACATGCCTAAGCACTTCACTAACACAGCAGTCATCCATTCTCCAGATGGAAAAACACCACACCACCACACATGCGCCACACCCTACTGCTCTAGACATATCCTGTATGTTGGCTCACTCCAAGAATATTCAGACGTCCCAAGCTTATAGTCCTAGAACATACTCTCATTTAATGGTCAGGGTGTTCAAATAGTCTTCTGGTTTTTGGCTCATGAGACTGGGACTGCCCTGTACCTGTTTGAAAGTCAGACTTAGCCCATGGACAAAGATAGTTTCACTGTTAGCATCCTACCTGTAGTTGGAGACGCAGGAGTTTTTCTCACCTCTGGCCAGCTTGATATGACAGCACTAAATAATACAGGGGTTCCGCTGCTATTTTCCTTTGCATTCATTATGAATGCTTTATTGTGACTATGTTCATTCTTCATAGATATATATATATATATATATATATATATATATATATATATATATATATATATATATATATGTGTATATCTGTCTTACATACACATGCATATACACATACATGCTTATTTACATTTCCCATACCGTTGAATGACTGCCACTTACTGTTGCGCATACCCGCTTATGTCTGCTTGAAAGTGCCTTAATCACCCTATATCCGACTGCCATTATTCTGGGCATCATATAAAATTAGCAGCCCTTGCATGGCTTGGACCAAGGAACAGAAACACCATAGTCACTGGTTTGACCACTAAACCATTCATGAAACATTCTTCATGGATGGTAGTTAGGATATATGACTTTACTACAGGCATTGCACACTACTGGCGACAAATGTGACAGTCAGTTGGTGTACATATGTATAGTACATGTTAATGCTCATATGCTTCTGACAGGCATATGTATACTTTTGCAAGTATACATATTTATGAATAGGACACATACTTGACAACTACTTATATGCATGTATGTGTGATGTGTAGCTATGCGAATATAAGTATGTACATTTATAGATATATGACTACATATCTGGAGTTATACATGGGCATGTATATGAACACCCGCATCCAGGAGGGACCTGTACCATTTGTATACAGGGGTTGTGTGCATCATTACGACGAGGAACCTGGACAGGGTATACAATTTATGGACATGTACTATTTGGAAGATGGCTATAGGGAAGCTTCTTGGGAGCATGTGAAAGGTATATATTCCTGATAATGCATGTGGGGAGACATGCATCATGGTCAGGTGTTTAATCCCGAGTCGTAGGTTCTGCAGGATCGGGTGGAGGCTGAGCAGGGTTGTGGACAAGTACTGCTAATCTGACTTGTGCCCGGATGTCAGTGGGGGTGGACATCGTGTTGTGCCACCAAGTCTAATCTTGAGAACAGACACTTATCCCATGAGGGATGTCCAAAAACTGTGGATGATGATGAACCCCCTTCTTCTGGCTGTATGAAAATGAGGGAGGGTTATGCATGCATGGGATACCTAATTTGCAAGCCTGAGACTGCCTAGGGTGAGACTGCCTACTAGATGTGGGTAGGGTGCACTATGTGCAGATATGGCTGGCCCAAGCTAGCAGCCCGAGTATGGGTGGTTTTGGTGGACGTTCAGCAAGGGGGGGTGTGTGCTGTGGTGGTGATGATGGATATACAATTATGTAGCCAGGAGTGTAGGGGTTGGATGGCCAGTTCAGGCCAGACCATTATGTGGGTGTTAGCTGGTACCGTTTCTTTACATGTGTATTGCACATTTTAATGTTCATATGTTTGTGGGATTGTGTTCTGCAGTATGGCCTGTCATGGTGTATCGGGGATGTGAATGTATGTTCTTTAGTTTCCTTTTTGATTCACCCACTGCTCCCTTGTACACCTCCAGTTCACCTACTGTACCTCCGACCCAGTCTCCCCTTGGTGAATTATTACATTACCTGTCACCCGCCCATATTCCACAAACACACCATCCATCCCTTCTCTGGTTGCTGGCCCATGGCACAGTCAGCAGTACACAATGCATACTCTACATAGCTCTGGTACCAATATGGTTGTGAGGACAACTCTAGCATATTTGGTCTTCCACATGCTGTACTTCACTCACATAGGTACACGCCAATACTTATCTTTCATGACATGGTAGGTTGACCCAGGTAATACCCATTCATCTTTGGGCCGTCCAGACAAGGACGACTTGGACCGCGAATGGGCAGATATTGAGTGAATGCATTAAGCTAGGCTTAGCAAAGGGCAGTGGCACGCAAATATGCTGTGTTTCGCTTCCACTTGGTATAAAAATCAACACTACAATGAAATACGGACATGGGGTTTTACATGTCATTGTTTGAGGGATGGGGGCTCAACATTCAGCTATGTGCTTTTGTGTTTACTCCTGGGATTTTATTTTGGTGTTCACACAGCTCTCTTGTATGCTTTGCATGCATTTCACTATCCACAGACACTGGCAGGAGTGATTACTATTAGAGGCAGGCTGTACTAGTCAGCATTTTAGGTTGCGTGACTATAGCCGACATGTTCACACCTCTGTGCAGCGCTTAAACATGCCCCCAGCACTCGTGCACATTTCCTGTGCACATGGACGGTGCAGCAGTGCGTCTTCATTAATATGCATATGGTGTTGCTGTGCCATCTCTACGCCGCACGGTTGGCGCAAGGCTAATGATATCCTTGCGCTGATTTTCATGAATCCAGGGAGTGAGTTTTCATTCTGTATTATAGCTGTATTTAGATCTGTAATTTGGATCAATCCAGTTTAATCTACTTTGAAGTAATGATGCTTTGATACAGGTTTCCAAGTCAGGGAATCTTAAACCACCACCATCTCAAGATCTAATATGGTGTGTATACACAATCCTATTTTTCTTCGGGTACCAGAAAAAGTTTAATAATGTTTTATTTATGAGTGACAAATGGAGATACTGGCAGCACAGGTATCTGGAATTTTGTAAATAATAATATGTCATTTGTTAATATCAACATGATTCATATAAGATGCTTGTGTAACAACTGTATTAGAACTGTATGTCATGTGTACATTAAACTTGTTTGTACAGACGTGTGTTGAAAAGGGTATTTGCAAAATGTTTGTGTTTAAAATGGATCCACAGTGTGCCTGCTGAAAGAAAACAGAAATGTGCATGCACTATCATAACTGTTTAAATGTATATAGTTTAACAGTGGAAACTGGAATGCAGGAGTTTAACTTCAGAAAAATAGCTGAAATTAAATTACTTTATGGCAGCTACAGATAGAATGTCTGTATTTTCTGTATTAGGGAGTTTTCTGTATTGTCTTTAAGGTGAAATAATTACTAGTTTTGAAATGTGAAAGACTGCCATTGTTTTATGACTTCCAGAGATCTGAGGTCTATGTACTTGCATAGCTAGATGTTAAATTCTGCCAGATTTAAGCAGTGGGGGTTTCAATTGGGATAGAGTCAGAGGAAAAGAAATGATGTCATTCTGCAAGCTATTCCAGCAGTAATATTTGAGATATTAATTCAAAAAGTATGTTAAAGAGACAGAGCATTCTGTATTCTGTCTTGGTCCTGACAACAACAATAAGCACCATTCACCAGATCTGCCTTGCTCTTAAGTAAGTTATTTAGAGTATAATAATTCTCTAAGATTCGGTTAGGAATATAGTGAAGCTTAGTTTAGATATTTTTCTTTGTTTATTTGAGACTTCCCTGCAATGTGTTTTAAATATTCCTTGTGATTTTGAACTCTGATGTCACTTTGGGCATATATCCAGTATAGTCTTGTTCTTTTATCATTTATTATTAAATATATTTAAACTTTTAATGGTGGCTGATCTGTGTATAGATATTTAAGTTCTGAGAGTATGTGCATATTTATTTGGTGACACTGTGTAAGCCACTCTTAATAGCTTTACTCTTGGTCAAACTATCATTTGTATTAATAGTAAGATTACACAGTAAGACTGACACCCTTTGTTGAGGGCCTTAAAGTAACTGATAAGGAGTTGGCTGGTGGCGGTGATAACTGCCTTATTTTTTGGGCAAAAGGGGGCATAGCTAGTAAACCAGCACCAGCCTTTCCCAGAAGTATGTGCGTGTGTGTGTGTGTGTGTGTGTGTGTGTGTGTGTGTGTGTGTGTGTGTGTGTGTGTGTGTGTGTGTGTGTGTGTGTGTGTGTGTGTGTGTGTGTAACTCAAACCTCAAATAAAGTGTGTGTCAGCTACTTGGGCAGGGACACAAATCACTGGTTGGACAGAGAGGGTGCTGGAGGTCTTGGCTTGGCCACTCAGCTGAGATCACAGCTCTATAGCTGTGCTAGTGGGGGTTTCTTATTGGGGATATGGAGAAAGAGGGAGAAACCAGCCCTGGACTGATTGTGGTCTCTGTGTGCTCTTAAGAGAAATTGCACTTGATGCAGAGACCGGCATCTGGAAATACTGTGTGTGTACCTCAGTTTACACCCCCACTGTTGCCAGTGGTGAGGGTTAAGGCTTCTTGATTACTGGTCCAGTCATGGGTCATCACATTATTGTTTGGCAGTGGTGGGATCACTACATCACATATTGGGATTCAGTGGTGTAGATATTGAAGTACTGTAGCCTGTAAACTGTGGTCACTAACAAAGGTGTTTGTACTCTCAAGCAGCCACATGGTGAAAATTCAGAGTTTCATATCACAACAGTTTTACTTATTTTTTGTTAGCTTAGTTAGTCAGGGAGAACAGGCAAGGATGTCAGCAGAAGATTATGGCAAGCTGACAAGGAACTAGTTGGCTTAGATGTGCCAAGCCAAAGGACTGGTGCATACCAACCTGACTAAAGCAGAAATGATTGCAGCCTTAACCACAGCTGCATCACAGACCAGCAATCAGGAGGACAACTAGAAGGGCCTTGGGGATGTACAACTCTCAGAAAATGCACAGTTCAACTTTGCTTCAGAAGACTTAAGAATCCATCTGGAGTTAAAAAGACTTGAATTGGAGGCCAAATGTTTGGACATAAGCAGAGAGACTGCAGTGTTTGGAGGTCAAAGCAGAATCAGCAGAGAGACAGATATGCCTGGAGGATGGAGAAAATGAGAGGCAGAGGCAACATGAAAAGGAAATGCTGACTCTTTGCCAGGATTATTGAGGTAATGGGGGGTTGGAGTTACCAAACCCCAGAAGCAATAAAGGTCAGTAAATTTATTCCACAATTTACAGAGGGTGGTAATTTTGATAGTTTTATTCATATGTTTGAAAGGGTATGTAAACAATATAATATTGACCAAGGGTTCTGGGTACGGTTCCTGACCCCCTTACTCCATGTTAAAGCTGTAACTACTGTTTCTAAATTGTCTGATACTGATTGCATAAATTATAACACTGTTAAAAATTATTTATTAGAGTTATTTAAGTTAACACCTGAAGCTTATAGAAAGAAATGTTTCATAAGCATAGACGCAAGGCAGATGAAAGTGTGTATGAATATATTGTTGAACTAATGCCTTATATTCATAGGTGGTTGAGTGAGTATCAGGTCACCACTTTTGAAGGGCTGGCAGATTTTTTTGTGAGGGAACAAGCCCTTAGCACTTTGCCTGAGGACATGAGAATCTGGTTGGGAGATAGGGAATGCAGGACCATAGATGAGTTGGGGAAAAAAGGAGACCTATACCTAGCAAGCAGGGAATCACTGCACAGAAAAGGGATACCTAGTACTGCCCATGGGTCTAAGGGAACCCATGGTGGGCAGCCAAACCACCCCACCAGACTCTGCCAGTAGCAGGAGAAGCCACTAGTTTAGGTACATGGCCAGGGTCAAGGGTTAAATGTTTTAAATGTAACCAGTGGGGCCATGTAGCATATAGATGTACATGTAGGTAGGGTGGGGAACAAAACATAAAGGAGCCAGTGTATGGGAATGACAGAATGCCAATAAGTGGGAATGACAGAATGCCAGTGGTAAGTTGTCTGCAGACAATAAGGGTACCAAACTACCACAAGAGATTATATCCTATCTTAGTAGATGGGGAGCAGACCACTGCTAAGAGAAACACAGCCTCTGACCTAAGCATTGTGAAGCCTAAAATGGTTAAAGAGGAGCACTACTTGCTTGTGCAGTCTACTCAAGTCAGAGCTTTAGGAGGGACCCCATTCCAAATACCTTTGGCAAGGGTTCACCTTGATTGGGAGGGAAGAAAAGGAAGCAAGCAAGTAGGTGTGTTTCAGTATATCCCTGCAGATGTCCAGATAGGGAATGATTTTGATAATGCAGTACCTTGTATGCATGGAGTTACATGCAGTCAGGCTTGGAGACAAACATGTGGGTGAGGTAGCCTGGGGAGACCCAGCCAGACTGCACACTGGAAGCTAGGACTGGTGAGGTTGCTACTTCAGGGAGGGAGCTACCCTGTAGCAGTGAAACTGAAGGTAAGCCACAGTTACTTGTGGGTACTGATGTTCCCTTGGACAGAGTGACTGCAAGGGCAGAGGTGAGTAGTAGTACCCAGGCTAACAGTGAGGTACCACTGTCAGAGGATACCAGAATTCCTGTGGAAGGGAGCTGGGAAGGGTTACAAAGAGATAGTTGAGGCAGGGCCAGCTCTCAGACCCTACATTACAAGGCTTGAGGAAGGTAGCTAGTGAGGCACCTTATTCTCATTTAAGGGGGAATCTGTATACTGGGACAAAGAGTTACTGTATAGAGAGTGGAGTCCTGAGGGAGGGCTAGAGGGTGAGGTAATACAGTAGTTGGTAGTGCCCAGACCCTACTGTCTGGCACTTCTAGCCATAGCCCATGACATTCCCTTTGCAGGTCATATGGGCATAAAGCATACCAAGAGACATATTGTGCAGAACCTTTATTGACCTGGGATTTCCAGAGATGTAACAGGGTACTGCAGGAAGATAGGAAACAAGGTCAAACCTCCTTTGATGCCTTTTCCTGTGATTGATGAACCATTTCAGAGGGTAGCTATGGATATTGTGGGGCCTCTGAGTACTGCAAGTTCCACAAGAAAGAAGTATATCCCAGTAGTTGTAAATTATGCTACCAGATACCCTGAGGCAGTGGCCCTGTCCTCTGTTGAGGCAGAAAAGGTGGCAAATTCTTTGTTAGAGATTTTCAGCAGGTAGGTTTCCCAAAAGAAATACTGACTGATAGAGGTGCCAATTTCATGTCACACCTGCTGGCTTGTTTGTGGAAACACTGTGGGGTGAAGCATCTAAAGATCACCCCTATCACCTACAGAATAATGGTCTTGTGGAGGGGTTAAACTCTACACTAAAGACCATGCTACGGATATTTGCAGACCAGGTAAGAGGGAGTGGCACAAATATTTGCCCCATCTGTTGTTTGCTTACAAAGAGATGCTCCAGGAATCTACAGGTTTTTCACCCTTTGTGTTGCTGCATGGGCATAGGGTGAGGGGACCTCTATATTTGATTCACGATGAGTTGGAGTGTGAGTGTGAATTCCGCAAGGAGTCTGTTGTGGCATATGTCCTAACCCTCAGAACAAGGCTCAGGAAACTCATGGGCTTGGCCTAGAAGAACCTGGCAGAAGCCCAACAGCAGAAAAAGGTTTGGTATGACAGGAATGCTTGAGCTAGAGTGTATGCTGTGGGGCAGCAGGTAATGGTTCTCATTCCTGTCAGACACAACAAGCTGCAAGCATCTTCGGAGGAAACCTACAAGGAGGTAAGGAAGGTCAGTGATGTTAACTACATGGTAGAACTGCTAGGCAGGAGGCATTTCTAGTTTGAAAGATGAGATAAAATCAAATTGCTTTCCAAACCATCATGAACATACCTATGAACTCTAAATTGTACTACTAAAGAGACTTGTACTGTAAACATATAATTGATTGAACAGTTTGCAATAAGTTATTAAAATGTAGTGAGGAAAAAGGAGAAACGCAAATATATTAGTATCTTAAGTTACATATGTAATACTGGATGCTGAGGTTCCCGTCTTTGACAGGAATTACTATATGAGATCAAATGAGTTTAAAACAAGTACAAGATCTTTATCTAATAGCTAGAGTCAATAAGAATTAATATTTTAATTACTCTATCCAAAAATGTACAGGTAAGAAGGAAGTCGGACTCCCCTTTTATGACATATAATCCAAAAGATCCATTCACATATATTACAAAGTAATGTCAATAAAAAACATCAAAAAACTATAGCTTTTATAGTCTGGCTCAGACATTTATATCTAGTTAGAGTGTATGTCAGTCCAACTGTAAGTCTTTCATTTTGTATTTAAAGGCATGTTAGTTAACCAACAGTGTCTGTAAAAATATTTGTGACAGTGTAATGCATATATAAAAAAGCATAAATGATTGCTTGAGCATAGTTATTCATTAACACTTTAATCTATTGTTCATCTATATCGTTCTAATCAAATAAAAACTTAATGTAAGCGTAAAAGGACCCAAAGATTTCTCTTAGTTTAACATGAAGGGGCTTCACAATTACCTCAGTGAAGTACATTAAAGTACTTTATCTCAAGATGAACAGGTAATGTTGGACTGCATTTGTTTATAGGATTACAAGTCTGAATACATTGTTATCTATATTATTTGTAGCAAGAATTAATGAATAACCAAATCAATAAAGGGGAAGTGTGGGGACTACATTACAATGTGCTTCATGCCAACTGTTCCCCAAGATTGCAAAAATAAAACTTGATATAGGCTATTCTTACAATGGTAATAATGGAGCATCATACAACTACTAAGCATTGTTAAGTATGAGTCAGCGATGATTATTGGATTTCGTACATCAGTAAAATAAACGTCTTACATTACACTCTATTTAATCTTATATGCAGATGCAAATAAATTATTATGTATTATATTCTAACTATTCATATTGCATTTGTTTGTTATTTCTTTTCCTTCTGCAAGGTCTTCTTAACTTGCTCTTTCTAAACAATCTCAGTTGAAGTGTAGCGCTTTTAGATATTTTACATATAATATAAATTCCAACAGACTTTGTAATAGAGATGCAAGTTGTATGTTCATTAAGGAAAAGAACCTTATCATTATCTAGGTTGTATTGATGTAATAATACTTGCAGGTTTTAAGTTTACCACCACAGACTTTAAATATCAACTCGTGTATTTTTGAACTATGTTAAATCTGATTGTTTGCACCTTTTAGCCACTTATAATAGACAGATGATTCATATTCATGATTCTTACAGTTATAAAAGCTTCTATATAGCTAAAGTCTGCTGACTGGACTGGACCTGAGACCACTATCTTAGTGCAGCTATCTACAGTATCATATTTACATTTAACTGTGTCCTTATTCACACTAAGAGCTGTCAGCAAAAGTTCTGAGAAGTATTGTTTGACAGTGGCATACAGGACCATCTCACACATATTCTTGTCCCCAGAGTAATGAAGCATATGATTTTTTTTTTTGCATGTAACTGCCTTAACGTCTACAATTAGCAGAGCTACAATGCCTTCTTACCAAAAAGTATTATTCGATGACACCTGTATAAATCCAACAGCCTTATGCAACAATATGAAAAAGCTGTTAACCAGGTTCTGCTGTACAAATACTCGGTACTTATCTTCATTCTAATAGAACTTCCTTGGCACTAAAGCTTGAGAGCAAAATTATAACAAGATGTTCTCAATAGCTTGCACAGTTTACTGCCTTCTAGTATTACATAATCAGGAAAGACTACTAAAGACTTTAAATTATGTGTATATTTATGTTTCTAAGTCTGGACTGATTTAAGCTTATACTTGCTTCTGTCAGCTTTAATTTACATTAGTAATCATATTAAATTATTTTCCAGTTTCTAAACATTAACTTGAAATTAGTAACTTTTTTATATAAAGAAAATAATCTAACTTAGTTAAATGTAGTAGTAGTCTGTTTTCAGCTTTAATTAGGACGTTTGAAGCTAAGGGTGCATCTCTAATACTGTTCCATACACTTCATGTAGGGTGAAAAATAGCAGAATGGACCAACAACTTCCAGAAGCCTTAGAAAAGACAGAGCAGTCTAAAAATGACTTGAGGGTCATTTTGAGTTAAGAAAACGCTTCACCTCAAATTTAAACAACACTCTTTGAGTAAAAAACAACTTAGTGGGGTAAAAAAAGAAAAATAAAGCTAAAAAAAATGGTGCCATGTTTACTTGCAGCCGTTTCCTGGTTTTACGCAGTTTAACAGATACTCTAACATTAGTAAAACCTTAAACTGAGCATTTAAGGTTAAATAAACAAAAAAAAAAAAAACAATTTATCTAATGTAATTAAGTTATTGTGACACTTTATATTACGTAGTTGGTTAAACAAGTTGTATTAGCATTTTAATAAAGATTTATACATGTATGCAGCATGGAGCCCACCCCTAAACTCACTTAAAGAAGCAGCTGCACACATTAGATTTACTAATAGAGCCGTATCTAGAAATCAACTCCATTTTTTTTTTGTTTTGTTTTTGGCTATAAATTATCTCAGTGTGCAATGACATTAAACTTTCTTAAACAATTCCTTAATATTATTGCTGTAAATTAACCATTCTAGAAAGCATTAATTATCATAATAGTGCAGTAAGCATGAATTAAGAAACATTAATCACTAACAAGCAAAAAAAAAAAAAAAAACAAGATTTGATTATTTATTTACCAGTTGATTCTTTGAGAGATGAATTTGCTGTGGTAGCTGAAGTCTCAGTTTTTTGTATCTTATTAATTTCATTCCATGTATTTTTCTTGGATGCTCTCCTTAAAGAAGATGAGGAAAAGTCCATATCCACTGCGATTGTTGTTAGATTACTCTTTCATATAAAGGAGTTAGCTTCATCCAGGTTGTTCAAGGTTCATGTACCACAAGAGAGGTGCATTTTGAATTTTGCTGGATGCAATATTTGGGTTCTAATGTTGTTTTGTTTTAGATGTTTGACCAGTGGCCAACATTTCTTCCTCATTTTCAGAATTCTCACAGAGTAGTCATTGTCAAATCTGATGGGGTATTGGTTAAATTTTAATGGGGCTTTCCTCCAAGCTGTTTTTAACACTAGTTCCTTATCAACGTAAGAAAGAAATTTTACAATAGATATCGGTGTTGCTGTGGAGGATGTGGGCACTGGCTTACAAGATGACCTATGAGCTCTTTCTATACCAAATGAGATTATAAGTCTAAAATTTTGGGAATCCAATTATTCAAAAATAAAATCATGTCCTCACCTGCTGCCTTCTCTGGTACTCTGAAAATTTGGATATTGCATCTTCTCTCCCAGTTTTCAAGACCATTAATTTTATTCATTAACCATATATTTTGTTTGAGAAGAAAGTCTGCGTGTAGTTCATCCTCCTTTAATCTTCCATCTATGTCAGTTATGGCTGTCTCCATGTCCATTATTTTATTTTGATGTTGTTGAAAAAGGTCTCTAAAAACTTCAGTTTGTTTAGAACTATTTTCACTTAATTTCTCCAGCTTTTGTTGGAAATCATCTATCTTCAGTGATAGTGACTGTAGAGTGGAACACACCAGCTGTAGTTCTTTCCTAAGTGCAGCATCAGATTGTGAAGATTTGTCACTGTTCATTTTCATTCAAGTTTAGTGTCAAATAATTTGACAGAAATTGTTTGGAATAAAAACTTCAACGTTTGTAAAGTTAAAGTTTAGACTATTAGTAACTAGATTTTATAAAATGTAAGTATATATATATATATATATTAGTCTAATTCTTGTCGATTATATTAATTTTATAGAGCTCAGAAAAGCGCTGTGCTTAGCTGGCCATCTAGCCAACCCCCCCCCCCCATCTTATACATTTTTAAGCACTCTTTTATCCATGAATGTGGAATACTGTCAAACATTTTTTTGTAGTCTATCCATGCCATATTTAGATTATTTCCCTTTTTACAGTTCTTAATTATGACTTTATTTAACAACAAATAATCCTTTATTCCATATAACTTTCTTTTGCTACCCTTTTGTTCTATTGCCATGATTAAGTTTCCTGTTGTTAATCAGGTTGATGTCTGTTTGGGGTGGGCATATAAATAGTTCTTACTCATGGCTGAATCTTCATGTAAAGATGTTAATACTTTTAGACAGAAGTTAGGTATTACATCTGAGCCTGGGTTTTTCCAGACATGATTTTTTCTTAACTTTGTTTCAGTCTCTCTGTCCATTACTTCTTCTCATTTCATACACTGTACATTTGAACTTCTTATTCTTTCTTTTACCTTTTCTATCCATTCAGAATCTTTTTTATGTTCCAAAGGATCTTCATAGATATTTTTCCAAAATATATCTATTTTTTAGTTAATTTTGGTGGTGTTTCAATTCCTTTTGCCTTGTTTCCTAATTCTCTATAAAACTTTTTTGGCTCATCAATAAGTCACTTATTTTGTACTTATCCATTATATTTATCTGCATACCTTCTAAGTTTTGTTCTGCCTGTGCTGATATTTTTAATTAATTATTTGGAATAGTGCATGACAGATCCTGATCGTTTCTGATACTGTGCATTGCTTTTATCATATCTATCTTTCTGAGTATTTTTGTTGATTTGTTCCCTCTTCTATATGCTTCTAACAGTAACACTTCCTGTGTTAATTGCTTTATAGTTTGCTCCATTCGATACTGTCATGTCCCCCACTCTGTACCAGTAATCAAAGAGCCTTGATCCTCACCACTGACACTGGAGTGGGACATTCACTTGGAATACTAATGGATAAACTCAGTATTTACAGATGAAGTCATCTGAAGAAAAGGTGGACTGTCCTGTTTGTGAGGGCTGCAATTCCTCATCACCAAACTGGTTGTCCTCTTGATTGCTGGTCTGAGCTGCAACTAAGGTTGACATCATTTCATCTTTAGTCAAGTTGGCATACACCAGTCCTTTGGCTTCACACACATTGGCCAAGTTGTTCTTTGTCAGCTTGCCATAATCCTCTGCTGACATCTTTGCCTACTTTCCCTTACTAAACTAACAAAAATAAACAAATAAATGAACTTGTTGTAATATGAAACTCTGAATGTTTATTGTGTGGCTGCTGAGAGAAAGCACACCTTTAGTGACAACTGCTTACAGGCTACAGAAGTTAAATATCCATACCACTGCCACCAATATGTGACATCCCCACTCTGGGCCAGTAATCAAGGAGCCTGAATCCTCACCACTGACACTGGAGTGGTATGTTCACTTGGAATAAAAATGGATACACTCAGCATTTCCAGTTGCAGGTCTCTGCATCAAGCACAAGATCCCTTAAGACCACTGGATTGATCTGTCTGTCTCCCTCCAGGCCCCTAATAAGACACTGCATTGACACAACTACAAAGTTAAGTCCTCAGCCAAGTGCCCAAGTCAAGTCCTCTACCAGTCTCTCTGTGAAACCAGTGCTTTGTGTTCCTGCTCCAAGTAGCTGACACCCACACCCACACCTACACACACACACACACACACACACACACACACACACACACACACACACACACACACACACATGGGAAAGACTGGTACTAGCTATGCCCCCTCCTGCCAAGACTATAAAGGCAGTTTTCACTGTCATCATCAGGCACTACAAAGGTAGCTACTAAAGGCTCCTGCAAGTGTACCCAATTATACTGAGTGAAACTAATATAAATGGCAATGTTGACCAAACAGCAAGGCTTCAGGAGTGGCCAGAGCTATCACCAAACACATATATCCAAATAATCTCAAAGCTTAATATTTTCTAAAAAGGACCAGCCACAATGAAAAATGTATATATATATATATATATATATATATATATATATATATATATATATATATATATTGCAGCAATGCCATGAATGCAGTTTTTTGTTATTATATTACAATAAATAAAGCATATAGATAATTAACACAAATATTTTTCTTTGTTTCATACACTTATATGCCCAGTTAAGTGATGATATTGTTTGAGAAAATATGCACTGGTTAGTCAAAACAGCTCTCTGTGGCTCACTAAGTACTAGTCTCACCCTTAATAATGGAATATGAGAAGGTTATGGTGCAGTTCTCTGTGTAGATTTTTTAATCACTTTTCCATTATTGATAGTGAACATTATCAACATGAACCATCCCACCTTTCCCATTTTCTACATGGTGTTGGGATGTCACATTATCTGTTGACATATCTTTCCATTCAATGTTATTCTGCTTCCTTCGTTTGACAATCATGACTGACTGTCACAGGTTTTTTTTTTACACAGTATATCCATCTCGTTGTAGAATGCTGTAATTCCCTCTTACCATTTTCCTGCCTTTCCCAAACCTTCTCCACCAAAGTATCTTATGCTTTTCAGCACATATACTTGAAACATCATAATATGTTCTCTTTGACCAAAAGTTTTAACATATTTAATAAAAAATAATAAAGTATGAAAATACTAAATATCTATTTACAGTAAACTATTTTGTTTCAGTCACAGGAAATATTAAAAATAACACAGCAGGAAAGATTCACACAGTTGCAGAAAAACAAAACTTAACTATTTTCAGTATATTTTCCTAACTGATTTAGACAATTACTATCCCTGGTCACTTACTAGAGCAAGGAAAGATGTGGTGAGTGGTCTTCCTCATTTGTCAGGTTCCAAGAAGAGACTGCTCCTGAGACTTCATTCTCCTCTAATATTAAAACATTAGTTCTGTACAGAATGATAACACATTCATCTGGTCATCTGACTTTTGGTTCCCATGTTATCACCAACACTGGAAGCTACCAGTATTTTACCACATGTCACTAATACACACACAAGAGCATTGTTCAGATCTGGTATAACTGCTGGCAGTCATAAAACCATAAACACTTCCTTTCTTCTTACAGTAGCTAATACACCATACTTCTTATAGACATTGTCTCTCTGGCTTCATTCAAAACTGTGAGACAACATCTTTATGGTCTAGGCTCAGTAGTTTAATTTTCTTACTATTTTTGAAGTTTGCAATTAACCTCTTCTCTTCCACTATCCTCTGTTAAACATATACATTTAATTCAGTTATAATAACACATGTACAATTAATTTCTTTGCAATAGGGCACACTGTTGATACATTTTAACACAAGCAACTTTACAAATACATTTTTAAACACACACACACATCTGTACAAATCAGTTTGATACACAAGTGACATATAATTCTTTATTAAGCTCCAGCTAGCTGTGCTGGCATATGTTACACATCCACTGCCCTACTTCTTCTGACAAGGCTGGCAGTACCTCCTATCATCACAGATACTTCCATGATGGCATTTGATTTCTCCCCTTCCTTTCCCTTACTGCCCTGTTTTTTTTGTTTGTTTTTTTTTTTTTTTTTTTTTTTTTTTTTGTGGTAAGACTTTATCTGTTATTAATTTAGCTGCACAGTGATATAGCCTAATTACTTCTGTTATATTGCATGAAACTCTATGACTCGTCCTAATTACTGTGTTCATTTGTTTTATCAAACTTCAAACTTTTTGAGTTTTATTGACTTTCTGTAGTCTATTTATTTCATTGATCTTAATATATCTGACCATCTCTATTAAATCTAGCAAATATTTTCTCTTAGATCATTTTATTCTAAACTGAGGGCACAATCTTTGTTCTCCTTTTCCTGTGGGCATTCTGTAAAAGATTCCAGAGCATCTTCCTCTGCCACATTCTTTTTAGTTTCATCATGTGTCATCCATTGCTCTTTTATATGAGAATTCACTGGCCTATCACTCCACAACACTGATTGAATCAGAGTTGCCATAGTTTGCTGTTCCTTCCCTTGGCTGCAACTCTGACTGAATTTTTGTACTGGTTTCCACTAAAAGGCTGCAAAGTATATTCATAAGGCAACTGATCAGATGTTTCTCGCTCCACTGGTTTCTCCTAAATTTGAGGATCCATTGCTCTATCTTATTGTGTTGTTATCAGAATTAGATTTTCTACACTAAATCCTTCAATTCGTAGGTAATTCCTAACCTCAGGTTTCATTTCTTTCACTTCTCCATTATTAATCCTCTTTTCTGCTTTTTCTCTGTTTTCTTATTTTTTTTTATTATACAATTTTCTTTATCAAGTTGCCTTTGCCTATATTTCTCTTCAGATATCTTTGGTGCTGATATTTTTGTATTGATTAGTTTTCTTTCTCATTTGCATAAATATTGCACCATGGAATGTCAGGGGGGAGTGGGGGGGAAATTTGAGCTGAAACAATAAGTAAAAAGGTTGGCAATGGCCTCTGGTTCAGTATGGGAATGTCATTTACAATAGGTTCCATGCATTGATGCGTATTTCCCCTTGGAGTTACAGACACAGCTGTAGAAAACTTTCTGTTTTCCCTTTGCCTGAGAAACTATTTATTTCTACAAATTTAGCTTTTGAAGTATTAATTAACCCTCTTAGCTAAGTGTTTAGATTAGTCAGGGGGCTTTTAGTATGTTGGGCTTTGATCCTCCTATGATAGGTCAAGATTTTTAATTCTGTTTTGTCCCGGGCTGCGGCCTACATGAACTCCAAGAAGAGCTAAACCCAAACATAAAACTACTGTTCAGTCTCTGCCTTACTACAGGATATGTACCCAAAGAGTGGCGTACAGCAACAGTGGTCCCTCTCCACAAAGGTGGTGCCTCAACGGATCTTGAAAACTATTGCCCCATAAGCCTGACTAGCTTGGTCTGCAAAGCTATGGAAAGGATCATCATGGACCTCATAAATAAAGATATTGGGGACCCACAGACACTGGATCCTACCCAGTTTGGCTTTGTGAAGGGCAGATCCTGCCTCTTAAACCTGGTCAATTTCTTTGAAACAGTCACCAAGGCCATTGACAAGGGGAAGGTGGTCCACACAGCCTACCTGGACCTCACAAAAGCCTTCGATACAATACCCCACTCGGGCATTATAGATAAGCTCACCAGCTTAAATATAAACCCCTATGTCACTAGATGGGTTGCAAACTGGCTCAAGGACAGAACCCACATGGTTAGAATTGCTGGAGCCATGTCAGACTCCAAACCAGTTACAAGTGGCGTCCCACAAGTCTCAGTCCTGGGACCTCTCTTGTTTGGTATATATTTCTCGGAGGTACAGGCCAACACGGAAGGAATGTGGCTGACCAAGTTCGCAGATGACTGCAAACTGGGTGCCATAATCGACTCTCCAGCCAACACAAGCATCCTCCAAAAGGGCCTCATAGAAACAGACAACTGGTGCCAGAGCCATGGCCTCAAGCTAAATGCCAAAAAGTGTATAGTCATCCCCTTTGGCAAAAACAAAGTCCCCACAAATTACCACATAGGTGGTAATCCATTAAGTACAGAAGAAGTAATTAGGGACCTGGGGACCCAAGTTGATAGCAATCTCTCATTTGACAACCACGTGGCCAAAGTGGTTAGAAAAACATTTTATATAGCCCACCTAATCATGAAGGGATTCACATCTAGATCAGGGGAGGTCATCATGCCTCTTTACTCATCCCTCATCAGGCCCATAATTGAGTACAATGCCCCTTTTGGGATGTACCTTACCAGACACCTGCAGCAACTGGAAAGACCCCAAAAGTACCTCACCAAGAGGATCAAAGGGCTCAAACAGTTGCCATATGCTGCCCGGTTAAAGAAACTCCAACTCTACTCAGTGGCATACCGCCTGATCAGAGGTGATCTGTGCCTGATGTATAAAGCCATGTCCAACCCGGAATTAATGGACATGCTGCACCTCAGAAAATCCAAATCCCATCAAGCTACGCACTCGAGAGACTTGAATATCAGCACTGAAATAAATAGGACATGCTGGAAGGACAGATTCATAACCTAGAGGCTCCCTTCACTCTGGAATAAAATCCCAGTCCAGGTTAGGCAGAGTCCCTCACTGACTCTCTTCAAGAGGAATCTTGATGAGTGGATGAGAGATTGTAGGTTTACCCCGGGTATCACTTCTGTGTCACTGTTAGACAGAGGCACAGTATACTAACCTTGAAAAAGGGCATAGCAAAATTAATTTAAAATGGGTGGCGAAAGCCAAACACACTTTGGCTAGGCTTATAAATGCCCTAGGGCAGATAGCCTAGTATGAACCTATGAACCTATAAATAAGTATTATGATTTCACCAAGATGGCCTATGGCTTGTCTTTTGAGTTTAACTTATTCTTAACTCATTCACTCCAGTGGAGCTCAGGAAGTTTGCACTGTAACTTCCAATGGGCGGAGCCTAAGCCTTTTGACAAACTCAAATTATGTCCGCACATTTCAAACAAATATTCATATTTCAGGAGCCATAGGGGTTATGAAATAAGTATAAATAGCAAACCCTTCAACACAAATTATTTCTATAGCAGTGGTATTCCTGAGGTTCTAGGTCTTAAACTAAAATTTTAAGTCACAGTAAACAAAGTCCCAGGATTCAGTAAAGCCCATGTAGGAATAGCATTATTTCTACACAGAGTGAATGGTATCCGTGTCTGCATCCCCATCTTGGCAGCATTCCTTACATATTAATTGAAGGCGTGCTACTGAGATGGAGCCATGGACACAGATATGGAATGAGTGCTAGGGGGTGTGTTACAGTAACTGCAGATCTATAACATGCCCCCTGCACTGACAAAGTGTTGTACGACACTTTACAAAAAAAGCAGTGTCTGTGGATATTGAAATAGTGAATGGCAAGTGAAATTAATGCTGGGGTGTGTGACAGGTACTGTCATACACTTCCTGCATTGTGAAAGTGCTGTACAGCACTTTACATTAGAAAACAGTGCCCACAGATGCTGAAATCATGAATAGCAACTGAATGCAATGCAGGGTGTGTGTGGCAGGTACTCTGACAAACCCTGGATTGCAAAAGTGCTGTATGGCACCTTACAATAAAGAAAGTGTCCTCAGACACTTCATACAAAAGCTAATAGTGGGACAAAAGCCAGGGAACAGTGTTTAAATATTGTCCTTACAAACTTAGAAAGTTGATAGGATGACAGGTCTTGCATTAGCATGGATTTTCTGAAGAGTATGATGTGTGAAACTCAAATGTCCATCAATATTTTCTAACTGCAGTCTTTAATGATTTGTCACTGATTTGCTAGGGAAACACAATCCTATGACAAACGGACCAAGAATATGAGATCTGGACATCATGCAAAATGCTGTACAGTTGAGAGGCTTAGGAATGTGAAGTCATGTCATGTAGGGGTGTGTCACAGTATCTGTAACACACCCATGGCATTGTAAAAGTGCTTTATAGCACTAAAACAAGACAGAAAGTGTCCCTGGATACTTATCTAATAATGTGAAGGTTAACAGTTTACATTTAAATTAATGTTTCATTTTTTTTTTCTTATTTTTCCTGAAAGTTTAAGCATAGCTGAGCAGGTTTTCTTGCTCAGCAGTGCTTAAGCTTATCAAGACGCTATATACAAATGTATACGGGAACTTTACACAGTTGAGTTAGCTTAGTGGTTAGAGTCACGGCTTGGCATATAGTAGGTGCACAGTTTGAATACCAAGACAGCTTTTACATGGGAAAGCAGTTTTATATTATTTTTTTATTTTATTTAATGATGTAATAATTAATATTTGTTAACCAGGGTAGTGCAGCTGGTGAAAACCCCCATTTAAACACAACTGTCCCATAGAGTACAGTCACACCCCAAGGTAAAGTAATGAAAGCACATAGGGGGGAGGTCATGTAAATTATACAATGACCGGTCATTGATATTCCAAAATGAACACACTGATTGTTCAGCCTAATCAGCATGCCCATTGTAAACCCTAGCATATATCAATGGAAAAATGTTCAGTTGTTCCAACTTTATTCCAGTGCTATATACTATAATTTTTTTTTGACAAAAATAAAAAAAAAAAGTAAAAACATAACCTGGACTCTGAACATAACAGAGAGAAAGGACAAAGAAAATATTAGGAAAATCAGGTACATTATTCAAAACTTAAGACACGTACCTGATTTTCCTTGTATTTCCTCTGTTCTGTCTCTCTGCTGCCCTTAAACTGTCCGACATCTTTTTTGTATATATATATATAAAAAAAAAATAGAAAACAAAAATGGAGCAATGGAAACCTCCTTTTCTGCACTGCTTCCTTTGCAGACCACTGATGTACTGGGTATGTGTGGGAACACAAGTCCCATACGCATGTGCAGTACATCAGAAAAAGTCCCCGGATACTGGAAAAATGTGGAAGGACAGCACGGCACTGGTATACAAAGACATTTATTTAAGAAAAGTAAATATTTTCTCTTAAATAATGTCACTGTATAATAGCAATAACTGACCCCATGGTTGTGGCATATTTCTGTCTTTCTTTAATCACTTGGGCTTTGCCCTCATTATTAAACCACAACAGCCATGGGTAAACCTTAGTATACCACACCAGTGTGGTCAGTTGTTGCTTAAGTAAAATATGAACACTTAATAATAATGTATCAGTAATGAGTAATTAATATTCAATTCTGACTAATTTTTTAGATGAAAACATTTGCCCTTAGCTCAGTTTTGCTAAGCACTGCTAAGTTAAGCTAAGCAATGCTTAAACATGACCTGTCTTAACAATGCTTAGTGCTCAGCTCAGCTTAGCTGATTTAAGCATTGCTAAGAAGTTTCATTTTAAGCAGTATTCAGCTCAGCTAAGCAGATTTGCACACTGCTAAGTACTGCTCAGCAGTTGCCACCTTAAGCACTGCTCAACTCAGTTAAGCATGTTTGTGCACTGCTCAGCTTTACTCAGCATTTTTGAAAATGGCCCAGTGATGGGAAAGGGTGGGAATATGGCCTTATTTAAACTGCACAGGTGAGAATACTGGTAGAAAAGTGATGAGGTTAAAACTACCAACATAACAATTGCAATAAAACCCAAATTAAATGTCATGCTGCTAAATGCGAGGAGTCTAAACATGAAAATGCACTCATTGCAAGCAGTCCTATCCATGGAAAATGCTGACATCTGCGCAGTCACAGAAACCTGGTTCAAAGCTGCAGAGAGCACCCCAACCATACCTGGTTAATCATTCTATCATGCATTCAGACCCCAAACTGTGGGTATTAAAGCCAAAGTGGTGGACTTTCAATATATATTAAATACATACACACCTCCAGGTTGGTCAAACTGTATGATGCACAGGGGACACTCCAGGTGTAGTTAAAAACTGACAAGACCCCTATACAAATCATAGCTAGCTACCAGACCACAAATCTGACCCAAGATGCCCACAATGCTTTTCTAGACCTCTTGGAATCTATCAAGATTCAACCCTTTACCCTGATCCTAGGTGACTAACTACCCAAACATAGACTGGAAGTACTACTCATGTCAGAAACAAATGCCCAGAGATTCCTCAATTTTGTCAGTACAAATGCTTTGGAACAGCTATTCAATACCCCCACAAGAAATGATAATATCTTGGACTTGGTATTAACCAACATGAGTAACCACTGCAGCATCCCTGCAGTATCATCTTCCCTTGTAAGATCAGACTATAAAGTGGTCATGTTTGAAGTCAACATCTCCTGTGACCCCCCTCTAGCTAGGGTCAAACAAAAAAAACTTTTCCAAAGCTAATTACAACCTCCTGAGGGATGGTATAAACAGCTTTACAACCCCCCCCCCTTCCAGGAACTGGCACTAGTATCCAAAACTATACCAAATTACTATACAAACATTTATATAGATGCATGGAATCAGGAATACCTGACAGAACTAAATCATCCTCCGCAAGGAAGAGTAAACCTGTCTGGTGGACATCTGCAATAAATAAACTCTATAACAAAAGAAAAAAATTGCTGTCCAGGACCAAGAAAGAGCAAATGTCCAATTGGAAGCAATCTCTCCTTAGCCTAAACAAGCAAATAAGGGCACTAGTGAAATCCTCCAAAGCAAACTAAAAGTCCAGATTGGCCACAAGTACTAGAGGCAATCATAAGGCCTTCTTCCCATATGTCCATAATCTCAATGGTATCACCCAGATTTGTTTTGAACTGGTGGTCAAGGACACCAGATATACAAATGTCGTAGATACAGCATATCTGCTGGCTGACAGATTCAGACAAAATTTCACACCTCTCTCCCCCCATCAGTAAATCAGGACATTCCCAGTATCTGCCCCCTTCCACTTATATCTAGGGATCAGGTCACCACTGCTCTCTCAAAGGCAAAATATACAGCCTCCATGGGACCTGATAACATCCCAGGCTGCATCCTACATGAACTCAGGCAGGAACATGCAGCAGCATTAGGTGCCCTGTTCAACCAAAGCCTAACTACCAGCCTTGGCCCAGCTGAGTGGATGGCAGCCACCATCATCCCTTTACACAAAGTTTGATCGTCCACTAATCTGGGAAATTATAGACCCTTCAGCCTAATTAGCCTGATCTGCAAGGCCATGGAATGGATTATCATGGACCTCATTAACAAGGACATTGGCGACCTCCAACCACTTGATCCCACACAGTTTGGCTTCATAAAGGGGAGATCATGTCTGTAATATTTGGTTGAATTTTTTGAGACAGTCACCAAAGCCATGGATGAGGGGAAGACAGTGCACATCACCTATCTTGACCTGGCCAAAGCCTTTGACACTATGCCCCACTCGGGCATAATAGATAAACCCTCTCAACTAGGCATCAATCCTTATGTAACTAGATGGTTAGCTAACTGGCTCACTGATAGAACCCACGTTGTCAAAATAGGAGAAGCCACCTCAAGCAGGAGACTCTTTATCAAGTGGTGTACCCCACAGTTTGTTCTTGGGGCCTCTGTTATATGGGATATACTTTTCTGAGGTGCAGGCCAAAACCAGTGGACTATGGCTGACCAGGTTTGTAGATGACTGCAAGCTGGGAGCTGTCATCAATTCCTCTAATGATGTAGACATCCTCCAAGAAGGTGTCAGCCAAACAAATGACTGGTGCCAGAAACATGGCCTTAGACTGAATACAAAAAAAATCCATCATCATCCCCATTGGGGAGAGTGATGTCCCCACAAATTATTAAATTAATAACAATGTCCTAAGCATGCAGTTAGTTGTGAGGGATTTGGGCAGCCAGATTGATAGCAACCTGACTTTTGACCACCGTGTTGCTTCCATTGTATGGAAAGCTTCCTACATGGCCCACCTCATAAGTAAGGGTATCTCATCAAGGGACAAGGAGGTCATAATATCCCTGTATTCTTCCCTTATAAGGTCCATTATTGAGTACAATGCCCCATTTGGCATGTACCTCTCAAAGCACATGGAGCAGCTGGAGAGACCACAGAGGTTCCTTACCAGGAGAATCCAGGCAATCAAAAATCTACCATACACAGATAGGCTAAAAGCCCTATCCCTCCACTCTGTGTCATACAGACTCCTCAGAGCTGACCTCTGTCTGGCATACAAGGTGATCTTGGACCCTGCCTTGATGGGACAGCTGCATATCCGCAAATCAAGCTCCACTCGAATAACCAGCACACGCAGACTCAACCTGGTTTGTGATATCGATAGGACTTGGCGGAACAGATTTGTGTCCCAGAGACTCTCCCATCTATGGAATAGACTCCCTCACTACATCAAGCAGAGTACCTTTTTACCCCTTTTTAAGCACAGCCTGGATAACTGAATGGGAAATAGAAACTACATCTCTGAGATTCCACCTGTGTCCCTGCTGGACAGGGGCATTGTCTGCTGATTTGTCTATACATGGGTTAAACTCTTGACTAGACTTATAAGACCCTCAGGGACAATAGCCTAGTACGTTCCTATGATCCTGTGAACCTATTAGAGTTTGATCCCTGTAGGAAGTATGGCAGGTGCAGGAGACTGAGTGAGCTTTCTGGTGCAGCGCTGGGGCATCCTTGAATCCAAGGTCATGGCTGTACTCCTTGTGAATAACCATGATGACAGAATGCTGCAGAGCCAATACTATGGCTCAGAATAGAAGTCTGAGGCCTAGGACCATCTGGCATGTGAGCTCACCAGTGCCACTGGCATCCCCCAATGTGGTGACCAGGTCCGTCATCATTTTGACGACCTGAAACGGAAGAAGGGGGTGCTCTTGGCCTGGCCCAATGGATCCAAGATGCTCTGACCCAGAATGCCCCAGAAGTTTGTAAGTATATCTACAGGTGATATATCAAATTATAGTATGAATATCTGATAGACAAGTATGCATAATGGTGTGCTTTCTCCCCACAGCTGCAAAGGAGAGGGCTCATAACATGGAGAGCCACACAGGATGACTAGTATGAGACTGTAATAGGTGGAAACTGCAAATATATGATATGCAAATGTGTATGTGTTGGGTATGCAACCCAGCACCTTGCTATGGTCTGTACAGATCACACATAATCACATCCACTAGGGGTTAAACGTGTACACCTGCATGCAAAGTATTAAAACACAGTTCACTAACTATCACACATGACACTGTGACACTCCAGTTATATTACAAGGTCAGCAGGTGTGACCAGGTAATTTGCAGGCAGAAATCAGTCAAGCAACAGACATCAGTGCCCCAGTAGCTCAGTGTGATGAGAAATGCATATATCTCTAGTTACATTTTGCACAGACCATGGTTTGGATCCAGGGACTGGTACGAAGATGTGTTCATAGTGGCACAAAAGTAATCCTGAGTATTTGTAGAAACTGTCAGGTAGTGTTAACAGATATTGTCTCCACATGGCTAACAGGTAAAGAAATGATTGTATTAGCTGTCTGAAGGGAATACTAATAAACTGTGTACAAATGTTCCAGTGGCCAGCCCCATGCCAACAAATGACAGCAGGATATCTATATACACTATGCACTCTTCTTGATACATGTCTCTCAAATGTCATGCTGTCACAGCTACTGATCACTGCTGATAATAACCTTGCACACAGATATAAATCCAGTAGACGTATGCCATTAGCACACTCACACAACACCCGTGCAGGGTACACCTTGTTAGTCATATATGTAACCTTGACATGTATGAGTCCCCTTTACTTATATATCTACAGTTGTCACAGCTTGCCCCGTTGCATTCCAGGTCAACAGATTATGCTACGGTAGCTATAGGCCTCAGGTAGATGTAAAGTGAGGGCAGACCTGTAGAGTATTGAGCAGTACTGATGTGAAAAAACGTAAGTCTACACAGTTGGTAATGGACTGTTTTTTCTCTCCCCCCACCCCTTATCTGCTTCAATAATTATTATTCATATACTATGGGTATGTTGTCTCAAAACCTAATGTTGGGACATTTGACCTATTATTGTTCATACATTTAAATGGTTCAGTATTAACATGCCTTGTTGAAATTCCATTGTTGTTGGCCTGTTGCCGTAAATGTTACTGGCATGCTGTTCCAATAATGACTGTTATTCCATTTATGCATGTGTGCTGTTTGCCATGCAGTTTCCCCAATTCTATTGTTCTGGGTTGATTGGAATACCCGTACATTCTGTTATAACTAATGTTGAAATGTTTTGTTCATGACTAACCAATACACTTTGAAAAACCTTAACACCATAGCACATTTGGGTAGGCAGATCCCAGCAGATCCACCTGTACCGCCTCATCTGGCCAGCACGTTTGGGACCCATCCTCAAACTGCTTCCTCTGCTGGTCCTTCACCACCCTTGTGTGGAACCGAATCAGGGAATGGGGCCCACCCCCTGGCCATAGATGTGGAGACAACCCTGTCACCCAACACCAGTTCTGAGGTATGGTGCGCAGGGTCATTCAGTGGTACTTGGATGTACACCTGTGCCAGATCGAGGGCAGACTGGTGCACCATGAAGGGCAGGCTGGCCCCGACATCCAGCCCCCAGCACAACCACCTTCAGGGCCATGAAGGGGCAATGGTGACTGCCTATGCGTGGGGACCTCAGTCCCACTGTTTCCATCTAGGGGCTCATGGCACTCCAATTCCCAACAACCTTCCCCATCCAAGGTGTCTACGCCCCTCGTGTGTCATGCACTGCCCCTGTCTGCTGTCTTGTCTGTCTTCAAATGTAACTTCTCCTACCCAACTTACCATCCCAAATGTACCTACAACCCTTCTACAACATCCCACACTCACCTTAAAAAAGGGGGCTAGCTGTCCCCACAAAAATAATCTCATCCCATACATAATTCTCCATTCAGCCCCACGTACACTGCCATAACTCAATCATCCCACCAATTAATCAACAAGTTTATGTCCCCCACACCCCTTCCTGTGGGGTGTGAGGCTCCAAATTTCAAATTGTCCACATCATTTACAGCTGTTGCTGGTCATGAAATAGAGAACTATGGTCCTTTCCTACACCGGTCCTGCACATCCCTAGCTGCCTTTCATAATGTATTTCCCCCTGCTTGTCCCCAATTCACCACTTTCATATCACCCCTTTTTCCTTTTCTTTTTTTGGAATTACTGTGGGTTTAAGTGGGAGTAAGCACCACTAAGCAAAGCTAAGCATCTCTTGGCACCACTTAGCATCATGCAAAACCCCGCAAACCCACTTAAAACTGCTTTACTCACTCTGTCTCATTCAGCAATATTCTGCCCAGCAGCAAAATAACCAGCACTGCCAGGTCTTAAATCCAGGACCCTGTGCATTACAGTCAAAGCACCATACTACTATACCAAATCAGCTGTGAGAATTATTAATACTTTTATAAATATATCATGCATTGCAGTCATTTAACATTAGGGAAAACATTTCATCCCTGCTACGTCTTGAACCTAGGGCCCTGTGCACTAGAGTCAGAGCAACATGCCACTACACCAAATTTCCTATGAGAATTGCTAATGCATTTGTAAATATATCATGTATTACAGTCATTTAACATTACAAAGTTATCACTCTCACGTCCTAAACCCAGGACTCTGTGCACTAGAGACAGAGAAACACACCACTACACCAAATCTCCTGTGAAAATTGCTAATGCTTTTGTAAATATATCATGCATTACAGTCAAGTAACATTAGGGAAAAAGTCACCAATAGCTGGTCTTGAACCCAGGGCCCCTGTGCACTAGAGTCAGAGCAACGCACCACTTTGTCAAATCAGCTGTATGACTGAGTAATGCTTTTGTGAACATATCATGCATTACAGTCATGTAACAGTAGGAAAAAAAGACCAAACTGCCTTGTGTTGAGCACAGGACATAGCAACACAACACTATACCAATTCAGCTCTGGAGAATTAATGATGCATTTGTAAATATATCATGCACTACGGGGATGTAATTTTAGTGAAAACAATACATCAGTGACAAAGTTTGAACTCAGACCCATCTGAACTACAGACAGAGCAACATCTGACCTGTGGAGTAGAGCCACTGTTTTTACAAACATATCCTGATTGCCAATTCACACACTACTCCTATATATACTGGCCCAAATCACAGTGTACTTGGGCCTCTGACACAGAACCAGTACACAGACAAATAAATGTAGCTGGATGAATGGGAGGCCTACAATATCTGGTAGAGCTGACAGCTGCACAGACTGTTGTTGAATATCCACAGTTGTGCCCTCTATTCATGCCAGAGGTCCTCTTAAAACTTATTCTGTGTGCACACATACTGGCAAGGCAGTGCAGACTGGGGTTACAAAAGCATGACAGACAGCTCAGTGTCACACATCATACCCATCAGAACACCCATGCCCATGCTAATCCTGTGTCACACATTATATGCATGCACATATGTCTTACAACTACACCTGCCATATGAATAACTTGGTAGCACCATCTGTTACAATTCTAGCACCTGTCACATGTAGAAACCCACAGTCCTGGCCCACAGCCTGGTGTGTAGCATGACAACTACATGCATGTCAATACAACATAGGAATAATGGAGTCCTGCAATGTCCTGGAAAACTGGTTGCTCCTAGTGCAGTCACTACCATCCACAGTAGCACGTTAAAGCCCTGCATGGTAAGACACATTTCACAATTATGAATATGTGTACTACATGCTGCCTAACATTCTCTTAATGGCACTATTAAGTAACATATGCACTACAGGCACATGCCTCACCTGGACTGTTGTGGGTACCCTCAACCAGGCCATGCTGTGACACAACAGCTGACACCGCACTCTCAATGACAGTTACAGCTTGCTCTCTCCCAATGTCTTCAAAATACCTAGTCTGACTCCTGGCCAGAATGCAGCAGCTGTGGCCTGCTACACATGCAGCAGTATGCCCAACTACCTGCTACAGACCTAACATTGCTCCCAAATACCTAGAGCAGGGCATCCGCACAACAGCCAAACATAAATGGTTGGGGGGGTGTTAAGGTTTTAAGGGACATGTCTCAGTCTGCCTCTACAAACATACACAGCTGATAGACCAACATCAATTGTAGCAGCATGCACAGTCAGATAGAAAAGGATCTGCCTATCTCCTTACTCACCAGAACACACATGTACACTGCTACAGAATCTGAAGGTTTGTTAACAATGGCCAGACATACATACCTCTCAACTTTATAGATTTCCACAGAATGTCCAGGTTGCTGCCTCATAGCTTTGGCCTGTTCCACATAACATCTGTGTTTTTCTGCCAAATCACTGGGATGATATGAGCAATGATGTCACTAAATGATGACATACATTTGAGTTGCAGTCAAAATAAACCCAGTGTTACTCTAGCAAATTTTGAAGTTTATAGGAGCAATATTTAAAATCTGTCCCTAGTTATGGCCCTTTGTCCCCCCATTTCATCGTGCATTGTCCAGATTTCTTGTGCTAAGAGGTTGAGAAGTTTGACTGAGCTTCAGGAGTGTAACCACAGTGTACTGCACTGAAAAAGAACAGAAATATATATATAAGGTATTACCCATGTAAATGTATGTATTAATAGTAGAAGCTGGAAGCCTTGAACATACAGACATAAGTTGCAAAACTTCAAGAAAATAAGCTGAACTTGTTTTACGAATGTGTTATCTCAGTATCAGTGCAGCAAGCAGACATAAATGTCTACAGCTAGAGGTTTTTGTATTGTCTTGAAACAAATAATTATTAGGTTGGAAATGTAAAAGTGTTTAACTGGGTTATGATTTCCAGTTCTACACAAACATCAGACAGTTATGTACTTCTGATGCAGAGATGTTAAAATGTATGTTAGTTGTTGTTAGCCTGGGAAGTGAAGGCAGGTGACACACACTGATGTAATCTGAGCTAATCCAGCATTAATGTTGATTATTACTTTCAGACCTGCCTCATAGAAATACTTTTGCATCTTGTATGTGTCTGTGTATCTGACAACATCCACTCATCTGCATTTGCCTTGCTAATAGTACGGTACTAGGGAAATGTAAAATCGTTTACATATAGATGTGAATATAGTGTATCTGTCTGATGTTTGTGTGGTAAGCAGTGCTCTGAGTATCAGGCATCTCTGCATTTAATGTTGATTTGAAGCCCTTTATCCAAGGTTTCATCACTTCTATTTTGTATCTTATTCTAGTATTCCATTTGTTTTGTTTTAATTATTCTATTCTGTTGGAGTTTTAAGAGTTTCCCCCTCTCACCCTTCCAGTACTTGTTGTGTTCTTAAATTTGTCGGCTTTTGAGTTGCCCACCCCTACTTATTAGTCTCATTTTGGGCACTCCTCCCAGTCCCATCCCATCATCTTATTCTACTGAGTAGACAGAGAGAGAATTTGGGAAAGCCCCCCTGTTTCCCAAACATAAATTATCGTGTTTCATCTCTTCCCACTTAATGTAATAAAAATAACTCTACTGTATTTGTGTTACTTCCTACGTTATTCGTTTATTTTGCTTTTGCTTCCTCTTTTTAAAAGTACTCAACTGCACTTATTCTGCTGCATTTATTACTGCTTATTAGTATCCTGATTAAATTGTAACTGATATTCTAAGTGTTTTGGTTTAATCACTTATGTTTCAGGCCAGTTATTTTACATTAAGAAGGTTTGTGGTCTGCACTCTTGTGGGAGGAGAGGGTAGATTCTGCCCTTCTGAGCTGGGAATTGCTGGTTAAAGTCTGATTGTGCCTCCTTATTTGCACTTTTTTCTGAAATTGGTGTGCCTTGTTTGACCTGCTGAATCTAGCTTTGTCTGTATAACTTGAGCACAAATGCTACATCTAAAGAATTCCCAATCCATCCACACCACACGCTCCAGAGACCTCAACCCCATTGCCACAATCAACAGAACATGCTGGAGGGAAAGGTTCATAACCCAGAGACTGGCCATGCTATGGAATAGATTTCCCATACATATCAAACAGAGCACCTCACTGACCCTCTTCAAGAGAAATCTTGATGAGTGGATGGGAAATAGAAACTTTACCTTGGGGATCACTCCAGTGGCTCTACTCGACAGATGCACTGGGAACTAAGGAACTAAGGTTTGGTGGCATGATGCCAGGGTAATCCTATGGGCTAAGCTTGTAAAGGCTCCACGGTCATTAGCCTAGTACACACCTATGAACCTATGAACTAATCCAGGCCATCATTTTTGGAGAGGGTTCCCCTGCACACTAGTGGCAGAAGTGTGCAGTTAGAACATGTCTGATTGAAGACCACTGGTCAGTTCCAGTGTCTCTATTTTACCTTTGTTTTTGTGGTATTTAAAACCAGCATCTGTGTGGATTTGTGCTTGTTTGCCTGCTGCACACCATAACTGTGCTGTTTTAACCCTTTCTGAGGTATCTCAGTTGCATTTTTCCATTTCCAGCACTCCCGTGTGAGTGAGGCCCCTGCCTGCAGCTACTGTACTGATTTTATCCAGCCATACTCACACCTATAGGTACTGTCCTCAGATAGTAACCACTCTGTTATATCTGACCTTTGTTCCACAGATTCTGATAACCATGGACAAAGTGAGACAGTGTAGCACCTGTCTTATGTACACAGACAACCCTCTACTACTACCACCTAAGAACACAATATGTGAGAGATGCAATCACATTAAGAACCTAGGATCCTTGCTTTCTCAATCATAAGGCAGTACATGATTGACAGAACATGATGTTTTGCCACAAATAGCCTTCATCTGTCTCCCCTGTGCTTTAGGCTTCTGCAAAAGCTCCTGCCACCCCCATAGTGCATTTTTAGCCAAAGTCATAACCACAATATTACCAACATGAATAATTCATAAAAACAAAATTAAAGGTCATGCTGCTAAATGCTAGGAGTTTTAGCATGAAACTGCACTCATTGCAAGCATTCTTTGCCCTGGAGGATGCTGACATTTGCGCAGTCACTAGAACCTGGTTCAAAGCTGTGGAGAGCACCCCAACCTTATGACATTACTCATCCTATCATAATTTCAGATACCAAATGGAGGGCTAGACACCAGATGGAGGGTTACCAAGCCAAAGGAGGTGGAGTTCCAATATTTATCAAAGACATACACACCTCTAGATTGGTCAAACAGTATGATGCACAGGAGACATTACAGGTGCAGTTAATTGCTGATAAAACACATATTCAAATCATAGCGAGCTACGGACCCCAAACCATGACTCAGGACATCCACTCCACCTATCTGGACTTACCTCAATCCATCAAGATTCAACCCTCTACCCTGAGTGACCTTAACTACCCAACCATAGAGTGCAGGATATATTGTAGCCCAAACATGAAAAGCCAGAAATTCCACAACTTCATCAATGGCAATGCATTGGATCAGCTGGTCGACACCCCATGTCTGAAGCTGACTACAATCTCCTCATAGCAGGTATGAAAAGCTACACGGCCACTGTCTCTTCATTTGGAACTAGCACTGATGTCCAAGCCTACACCAGGAAAATATATGGGCACCTACATAGCTGTATGGACTCAGCAATACCTGACAGGACCAAATCATCTTCCCCAAGGAAGAGTAAATCTGTCTGGAGCACAACATCAATAAACAAAGTCTATCATAGAAGGAGGAAATTGCTGTCCAGGGTCAAGAAAGAACAGGTGCCAAGTTTGAAGCAATCTCTCCTTTGTTTGAACAAGCAAATAAGGTCACTGGTGAAATCCTGTAAGGCTAAATTCAAGTCCAAATTGGCCATATCCATCAAGGACAATCACAAGGCCTTCTTCACATTTGTCCACAGTCTCAAAGGCAACACCCAAATCTGCTCTAAACTGGTGGTCAATAACATCACATACACAATTGCCATAGATATAGCCAACCTGCTGGCAGACAGGTTCAGTGAAAATGCCCCCCCCCCCTGCCCTCCCATCAGTACACCAGCACATCCCAAGCATCTGCCCCCTTCCCCTCATCGCCATGGAGCAGGTCCTTAATGCCCTGTCAAAGGCAAAAAATAAAGTCTCCATGGGACACGATAACATCGCTGCCTGTATCCTACATGAACTCAGGCATGAGCTCTCAGCTCAATTAGACACCCAATTCAACCACAGTCTGAGCACCAGCTTCATTCCAGCTTCATGGAGGACAGCCACTGTCATCCTTCTACACAAAGGTGGAGTATCCAATGACTCAGGCAATTATAGACCCATCAGCCTAACTAGCCTGGTCTGCAAGGCCATGGAATGCATTATCATGGACCTTATAAACAAGGACATTGGCAACCTCCAAACGCTGCACCCCACACCATTTGGTTTTGTCAAAGGGAGCTCACTGCTGTTAAATGTGGTTGACTTCTTCAAACCAATCACCAAAGCCATGGACAAGGGGAAGATGGTGGACCTAGCCAAAGCCTTTGATCCTATTCTACACTCAGGCATAATACATAAGCCCTCCCAGCTAGGTAGCCTGTATGTTACCAGATGAGTAGCTAACTGTCTCACTGATATAACCCACTCAGTCAAAGTAGGGGAAGCCACCTCTAGTAGTACACCTGTAACGAGCAGTGTACCCTCAAGGATCAGTCTTGGGGCCTCTACTGTTTGGCATATACTTGTCTGAGGTGCAAGCCACAACCAGGTGTCTGTGGCTGACCAAGTCTGCAGATTGACTGCAAGCTGGGTGTTGTCTTAAATTCCCCTAGTGATATAAACATCCTCCAAGAGGGCCTTACCCAAAATAATGACTGGTACCAGAAGCATGGCCTCAAAATTAATTCAGAGAAATGCATCATTATCCCCTTTCAGGAAATTGTCATGCCCTCTACTTATGACTTTAATAACAATGTACCAAGCATGCAATCAGTTGTGAGGGAAATGGGCACCCAGGTAGATAGCAACCTGACTTTTGACCACCACATTGCCTCCATTGTACAGAAGGCTGTCTACATAGCCCACTTCATAAATCAGGGTATGTCATCCAGGAACAAGGAGGTCATAACATCCCTGTACTCCTCCCTTATCAGAACCATTATCGAGTACAATGCCCACCTTGGCATGTACCTTGCCATACACATGCAGCAGTTGGAGAGACCACAAATGTTCCTGACCAGGAAAATCCAGGGTCTCAAACACCTATCCTGTGCAGATAGACTAAAAGCCCTGTCCCTCTACTCAGTCTCATACAGACTGCTCAGAGGTGACCTGTGTCTGGCATACAAGGCCATGTCCAACCCAGCCTTGATGGAGTTGTTGTATATCTCTAAGACAAACTAAACTCATGCAACCCACATGCAAGGCCTTAACCTGGTCTGTGACATGAATAGAACTTGTGTGCAGGATAGATTTGTGTCCCAAAGACTCGGACATCTGTGGAATACAGTCCCTCTCCATGTCAGGCAGAGTACCTCTCTAGCCCACTTTAAGAGGATCCTAGACGACTGGATGGGAAACAAAACATACACCCCTGGGATCCCACCTGTGTCCCTGTTGGACAGGGGAAACAGATGCTGACTTTGAAGGAACATGGGCAAAAGTCTTGGCTAGGCCTATAAGGGCCTCCAGCCCAATAGCATATGAACCTATGAACCTATTACTGTAAATGTTTGCTGTAATTATTTCAGACTGTCCTGCAATGGTGTCTGAAATTATTCCCTGTGAGTCTAATCTCTGTAGGTACTGTATTGATTGAGTATTGCCTTGTTCCTTTATTAGTTATTATTAAATATAGGTAAGTCTTGTAATGTGTCTGGTCTGTATAGAACTAAGTAAGTTTGTAGAGTACTTGCATGTGTATTCGGTGACACTGTATATCCCACTCCAATAGGCTCAAGTCTTGGTCACACTTTGGCTAATAGGCACATCACACAGTACGATTTCCACCCTTTGGTAAGGGCCTTACAGTAGCTGATAAACAGCTGGATTGTGGCAGTCAGAACTACCTTTATGTGTGGACAAAAGGGGCCATAGCTGGTAATACTGTGTCAGCCTTTCCCAGGAGTGTGTGTGTGTGTTTCATAAATCAAATCTCAAAGTGTGCGTGTCAGCTACTTGGGCAGGGACAAAAAGTACTGGTCAGACAGAGAGGGTGATGGATGTTTTGGCTTGGGAACTCTGCTGAGATGTTACCCAAATAGCTGTGCCAGTGGGGAGTCTTACTGGGTATCTGGAGAGAGATGGCAAAACCAGCCCCAGACTGACTGTGATCTCTGTGTGGTCTGAAGAGTACTTGTATTTTACTGTATGTGTACTTGTCATCCTCTCATTGTGTATGTCCCTCACTGGTGGTAGTGGTGAGGATTGAGGCTCCTGGATTACTGGGCCAGAGAGGGGTGTCACACTGACAGTATGTACTGATGGGTACAGCTAGCATATCACATCATGTACCTTCCTTGAGCCCCTCTCAGTCTGCCAATGTCATAAAGGATTATTTTACAGATTGTCCAAGTCTCCCTGACCTTTCCTGACATATTCTGGCTAAGTCAGTGTGCACCCCACACCTGTATCTGATTGTCTGACACCTATGGTTACCATACCTGGTAAGCCCTTACAGCAGGACAGCAAGTTATAGGTACTATTTGTGGGGGGATGCTGGCTGCCACTCAGCAGCAGTGCATACATACTGAGCATCCAATGTAAGGGAATGGATAAAGAACCATATATTCATGCACCATTACTGTGTCCCCAGGGGTCTGGCATGTCACAGACACATTCTCCAAGCTCTGTGGACAACCATCACGTATTGTCCACTTGATATGCAGGAATACATATTTGTCTGGCAGGGGGGTCTACATCTATCAGGTACATGTACCCATTTTGCAAACATCTGGTTGCTGCAGATGTCAGACACCTATGAGGAGGTCACCCTACACCACATATGCACTGATCTCTGTTATTGTGTACCCCAGATGTTCCTGGAATGTCCACATGCACCTGTAATAGCACTACCCAATTTGTCGGATGTATGCTGGATGACATAGTACTGTAATGTTGCCCATAGGAGATGCCCAGCAGTTGATGACAGTGATGTGTGTAGACACATAACACAGTCTGTCACAGTGGTCAGGCCATTTCTGGTAGTCCTGGTACCATCCCAAGTTAGTAGTCTACAAGCCCTGAGCAGCCATATGGCTAGGCCACATGTCAGCCCATGTGTATGCTAGGCAGCAGCTGATGTCCCCATCAAACAGGTACACAGGTGGTATCCCAAGGGTGTATGTGCTGTTAACCATCCATCTGACAAGGTTACACCTGCAAAGGTTTAGGTAGTCACCCTGCCTGATGCAGACAGGGTGCTCATTCCATTGTAGAGTGATTGTGTGTGACACATGTGAGCTGCCAACAAGGCCAGTCCAGGTCACTCACCAGGTTGAGGGTCTGTGTGTTAACACAGTGGAGCATGACTTGCATTCATACAGCAGTCCCAGCAATGTAGAGTTCATGATTGCCTTGCATGCCACAGTAAGGTCACTCTTGAGGAGTATGTATGACACCTCGTAGAGGGTTGGCCTTATAGCCTATAGGTTAATGGTAGATGTATGATGGCCTGGTATTCTCTGGTGGGGAACCTCTGTGATGTCCCCAGTTGCTGCATGTTCTGTGTGATGTGAATGATGAATGGAGGATTATGCACATTAATGGTCCTCATTGGGGGAAACATGAGACATCAGGACCAGGGGGCAATGCATACTGTAATGCCAGTAGGTTGAAAATACCCACACACATACTGTACTGATAGATGGCAGGGGTGTGATGTGGGTGTTAGTGGTGGATAGTGCTAGCAAAAGTGGATGTGGAGGGTCTGTACATAATGGTGGCCAATGTATGCGGTCCTGTGATGTGTTCCTCTGTTCATATCTTTCAGATGAGATGTACCACAGATGCAACCTGCCCTTCTCAGACACTGAGATGTTGGCAATCATCAATTCCCTCAGACTCCATCACAGGGTAATAATGCGAAGGAGCCAGCAAAACCTGCAGGAACGCACTTCCCTATAGACAGAGCTGGTAGTGACAGTCAACAATGTGGGACACCGGGACAGGACCTACAAACAGGTCTGACACCATGCCACAGACCTGGTACACAATGCACAGCAAAGAGGGACTGTGCTGGCACAGGTGGAGGGCCTGCTACTCAAGCACAGCTCACAACCCCTGAGGAGTTTCTTGCAAACCCTGGTGCAGCCTCCACCTCCCAGGAAACCATCACTACATATGTCGTGGAGGTGGGTGGCACAAAGTCAACAGCCGAGGAGTGTGCAGGTGAGGCCCCAGTGGGCATCACGTCAGTACTATAGCATTCATAGTGACAGCCTTTACATACCTAGATGCATATGTCAAGTCAAACTGCATTTGTGGGTGGGGTTTTGTTATGCACACAAGTGCACACCTATTGTAAATGTCAGCAATTTGAGTAGTATTACAGCTTGTACTGTACATGTTCATGATTGCACATATTATCATGTACCAATGCCATATGTTTGTGTGCTGACAATACCTCTCCCCACAACTACATAGGTCCCTCTGCTGTGGTTGGGGAACAGCAACCTGAAGCCAGTGAGTGTGGAACTGTCTTGTTGTGGCTCACCAATAGGGTAGGCATGTTCAGGGCTGTCAGTTTTCCATGCACAAAACTGTTATGCTTAGCCATATTGCAATATGTGCATGTTCACGTGCGGTGGGGTTAACTGCAGTGCATCACATTTGTCATCATGACATCCTATTCACAGCAGCTGTTACATATTGGCTCATACTGTTGTATAGCTGTTGCCACTGTGCTATACAGGGGTTTATTAGTATTGTGTACATGGATGCACTGTACGTTAGGTGAAGTTCCATCACATACTGCCACTCCTCACATATCTCACAGGTGTATAGTAGTAGCAATATTAAATGGATATAGCTGCACTGCATGTTGTTGAAGGCCTGTCCAGAGTGTATCTTTTGTGGTCTGAATGTGGGTTGTGCATGTCATCATTCAGAAAGTGTGGTCTGTATAATGTCTTTGTGCCACCTCACATTTGTATGTGTGTGTGTGTGTGTGTGTGTGTGTGTGTGTGTGTGTGTGTGTGTGTGTGTGTGTGTGTGTGTATCAGCAAACATTATAGTGTAGGTAGTAATTTACATATGTTGTCTTCCCCTCACAGGTGAACATGGGGGTTGGGGTATCTCTCCTTCATAACCTGACGTCAGTGTCCTATCAGACTCTGATGAAGATGGTGGTCATAGTGGGGTACAGGTGAGGTGGTTGGGGGCTGAATCTGTACCATTGGTTGACATCCCACTTCCACCAACAATGTCCCTCCAGATGGTCAGTATGCCCACACATACCCAGTCCCCAGCAGCCACAGATATTGGACAGTCAGAGGGTGGTGGCATACAACAGGCGAGTGTGGCAACTATGGCATCTGTGAATGTAGACACTAGCCATAGCCAGACAGCTGGCAAGTTCCCACACATGCAGATTGACAGGGGTGCTCAAAGGAGGAATGCTGCCCATCCAGCCCCTGTCAGAGGTGTCACAGCAGGTGTCACCTGACATATGTTCAGGTTCATCATGGTGGCACAGGCACATTGTGAACGGTAAACCAGACAGATGCTCAGGGTCATGGATGCAAAACTACCTGCCATGCATGATGACCTCCATGGCATTGCTGATGCCGTATGTCATTTTGCTGATGTCATGGATAGACAGTGGGGTGAGACATTGTCAGTGCTCAACCGTGCAATGTCTGTGCTTGAACACGTGGTGTGAGTAGGGTGCCAGACAGATGGACGTAGGTCAGCAGCAACATTAGCTGAGAGTCCGCATGCCCATGCACATTCACACTCCCATAGTGGCAGTACCACCAGGACTACCAAAGGGAGGGTGCTGTCCATACCACACCGTAGCAGGCCATGGGTACATGGTCCTGGCCATTCTCCTGAGGGACATGAATCCAGCAGACAGCAGTCACTATCAGGAAGTAGTACCACATCTGGCCTTTGGCCTGTTGGTGCCACTGACACTCCTGGCAGAACCAGTTCCCATGTCAGAGGTTGGAGATGGTGTACTATACAACCTTCCATGTATGGTCCATGACTGTCCAACATAACCATGTGTAGGGCTAGCACATGGCTTGACTGTGTGCATTCACACACTCACATATCACAATCACATGCAGGTCATCATCAGGCACACACATCTCTTAATGGCCCAGCTGAATACCACCCCTCCAGACACACAAATATGATGTCAACTGTATGGCCCAGCCTAGGCCTTTGGCAACCCCACACCACACCCTGTGTATGTGATGATACCTGTGCCATATCCCTGTTATCCATACCATCAATGCAGAGGCATGCTAGTGTGTGTCTGAAGTACATGGTGAATATATGCCAGTGTGTAGTGTAGTAATGTTCTGCCATGTAAGGTGTTGTCTGCTGGCAGTTGTCATGGGTACACATTGAAGTATATGTACCTTTCTGCCATGATACATTATTGCTGTTAGAACTGCTGACTGACTGTTGTCTCACATACCTTATTCTCTTTCTGTTCCAGGGGTCTGTATGTGTACAGCATAAGGAGCTGCTGACATTACGGAAGCCAAGTATGGCAGATTGAAAACACAGTGATCTTTTCATCGCCATGGTACAGCTGTATATGTACATGTTTACCTAGGTGTGTATGCATGCAACAATTTGTGAGGGACAATGCAGACAGACAGTGTAACCTTACATGCATATACCTTGACACAGCCAGCTAGCCTTCATACATGTCACCAGGGTGTTCCGTAGGGCCACAGGTTCATAGATACAGAGGAGGTTATTAGAGTACTGGCCCTGGGTCCTTCACAAGCCTAGCTATTACTTTATCCTCAACAGTATCATCAAGCAACACCTGATGCCCCTGCCATTGCTGGACACAGGTTGAAACATAGGAACAGATGCTTTTTTTCCCCACCCATTCAACCTAGCTGCAGTTAATGAGGATATGCATGGTACTGTGTTTCACTAGTTTGGGGAGTGCAGTCCTGACATAGGGCAGCCTCTGGGAGCCAAACCTTACTCTCCAGAATGTGTTTCTACTACCTCATATGCGAGTCAGGCCTCTTGTGCTGTGAATGCACAGTTATATTCTCGTACATGGGGCAGCTGTTGAAAGGCTTAGCATAACATTGCCATCTAGGCATGCCACAGATACCTGTGTACAACCTGACTGATGACCAGTGGGGCAGTACTGATTACATGTTATCTGCATGGAACAGGTGTTGAGGGCCATGCCTGAACTTTGTGTGTATTAACATAGACTCTACAGTTTCTGCAGATGTCTGCATAGGTGCATAGCAGACCAGCCATGCTGCTAATGTAATGTTGCACTGACTGAGGGCTATTCAGAGGTAATGTCCACCTTTTGTCTGTATAGGGTCCCTTTACCTATGTGTGAAACACATACAAGCAATTCTTGCCCACCGCCACTACTTGTTGCCTGAATGCAACATTGCTGCCATCCTGAGTACCCAGGTCTGTCATCACAGTATGTGTGCTTATGGGGTTGGTGCTGATGTGGGAAATACTGGGGACATGTCCTTGCCATATGGAATGCTGACACTGTTGTCTGCATTCAACTTGAGGCCAGGACCTTGACACCATTCCATACCCACTGCATAGCCGATTGCAGTGTGTTTACAGCAGTTTGTGATGCAATGACAGGCTGCACAATACTTAGAACTGACACAACCTTAGGCTGTACCTACGTATGTGGGTGGTGGCAATTAACATTCAAGCCTATATACACATGGATAATTGGGGGCAGCAGGTAGTCACAGGGCCTTCACATGTCTACATATTGCACACACATAGGTGACACAGATTGTGGTTGCCACCTTATCAAATGTGGACTGTGGGGCACGTCTTGTAGTAATGTGACAGTTGGCAGGGCATACCATACCAATGGCAAGTGCAACACACAGGACTTTCTTTGCTTTGCTACTATGACACCTTATTTGTGTGACATTATCTTAGCTTATGCTATTTGTCATAACATTACAATGCTTCTGATGTGCAATAACTGCTCTATGCAATTAGTAGACAACTGTATGAAATGTTTGTTGCCCTACACTCTCGGGATCTCTTTATTGTTTCAGTTGTTATCACAAGTCACACCTTGGGAGACATGCACTGCAACCTGCAGGGTGGTACAGATGGTGGCCATACCTGTGACCTCTATACATGTCTGCAGATTGTCCAGATGATTGACAGAAATTTGACCTCCATTTGTCATAACATTGTGGTTTTCTGGCAAACTGAAAATCATGACACACTAACATTACAGATTAATGATGGATATTGTCCTGTAAGAACACATACCATTTGGAAAGTGCATTCAAATGCACAACCTGTTCTGTTATCTACTTTCCATGTGTGTCACAGCAATATGTGAAGGTTCTGCTCAATGTTTGGTCTTTTGCCCACTTTTCCATACAGCTGTCATTAGATGTCTTTCTGTGAGAGGTTGAGAGGTATGCTGGTGTCCATAACACAGTTAGACTGCTGCAAAGGGATGTACACACACGCACACACAGACACACACACACACACACACACACACACACACACACACACACACACACACACACACACACACACACACACACACACACTCATGACCTGCCCTTTCTGATAGTAGAACCTCTACCTGCCTAGTTTTACAAATGATACTGCTATATACATAACACACACACCACAGAGCTACTGCAGTGTTGCAGTGTCTGCCATTACTATTCAATTGGGTGACAATTGCAGGCGATGTTAGGATTGCCAATGGGGGGGGTCACATGCTCTTAGCATGGTGGAGCCATCTGAAACACACACACTGCTGCATGGGGACATGCATTGAAACACGCATGCACACATAGTTAGCACATTTCCAATTAGAAGTCCTGTCTATCTAGTTATGAAGAATACAGAGTAACATGAGTATTGCATGTGCCACAGTGCCTTTGTGTTAGGAAATGTGTAACTGTGCTTGTAAAGTGGATGACATCTGTAGGGGCCATGAGTATGTTGGTAATGGGGGAGTTAACAGGGTGGAACAGGCACACAAAATCATGCATCACATACACACAGGCAAGACAGCCTCAGGGGATATGCATACAGAAACACATACACTCACACAGTTGTTAATGGTCAGATTACAACACCTATCGACTTGTATGTACTATGGTACTACATACAGATTACATGCGCCACAGAGATTATATGCCAGGGACATAAGTCACAACCTCCTGCACCAATTAATCTTGGGAATGCCTTCATGGATGGTGGGATAAACCACCCAAAATAGTGACTGTTCTCACATATTGCTCTTAAAAATCTGGACAAGATATAGGGTAACAGACTTTGCATCACCATGATGTTTCAGAGAGATATAATGTCTGAAGCTGACATGTGTGTAACTATGGAAACTGTCACGTATTTGCCAATGATGTGTCATAACACCCCATTGTTAGAAGACATGGGCCACATATATGTTGCAAACATTTGAAGATTCTGCATACATCTGTGCAGATGAGTGGTATGGCCTGCAGAATTTAACATGGTGCATGTTAGGTGGATGACAGTAAGAGGCCCTTTAAAGTAATGTCATGAGGAGGGGTCAACGCACCTTAAAAGGGTATAGCCTACACAGACAACAGCCAGAGGGGATACTCTTCACACACAAACACCTATACAGTAGTATAGTTGGCTGTATTGAGATTCAAACCACTATTGACCTCTTTGAATGTACTATAGTGCTGCCTACTTATTGTGTGTGCCACGAAGCTTATATTCCTGGAAACTGTCCAACAATGGATCTAAGAGTGATGACATGATCAGGCCCTGTAAAATGCACATACACATGCACACACACACACACACACACACACACACACACACACACACACACACACACACACACACACACACACACACACACACACACAATTGCCAGTGCTGAGATGAGAACCCCTACCTATGTGCCATGAAGCTTCTAGAGTTGGAGTGTCCAAAGGTACTTTTAAGATGAATTACATCAGCAGGCCTTGTAAAGTAATGCAATGGGGGGGCATCAGGTTGGAACATGCATCAAGATGGTATAGCCAACACACACACACACACACACACACAGGGGATATGGTCTTACACAGACATCCACGCAGTCATCAGTGCTGAGATGAGAATGCCTACCTATCTACTTATTTGTATTGCAGCACTGCACCATTATCACACACACCACAAAGCTTATAGAGCTGAAGAGTGTCCAAAGGTACTTCTTGGTGAATAACATCTGCAGGCCTTGTAAAGTAATGCAATGGAGGGAGGGGCACCAGGCCTCAAAATGGTATAACCAACAGACAGACAGGGGATATGGCTCTCACACACACACTGTTGTCAGTGCTGAGATTAGAAGTCCTATCTATCCAGATATATGCATTATAGTACTACATATTTATCACCTATGCCACGGAGCCTATAGGACTGATGAGTGTCTAAAGGTAATTCTAAGGTGTATGACATTAGCAAGCCTTGTAAATTAGGTCATGTTTGAAGTTTACTGGGTGGAAAAGACTTCAAAATACTTTAACATACAAATGCACACTTGCCAGTGCTGAGATTAGAACCCTTACTTATATACTTATATGTACTATAGTGCTACATATGTATCACATGCTCCATAGAACTAATAGGCTGAAGAGTGTCCAAAGGTACTTGTAAGGTGGATGACATCAGGAAGGCTTGTAAAGTAGGGCAATGGGAAGTTTACTGGGTGAAAAAGGCCTCAGAATACTTTAACCTACAAATACACACATGCACAAACAGACACGCGCGCGCACACACACACACACACACACACACACACACACACACACACACACACACACACACACACACACACACACACAAGTCAGGTGAGGTGAGATTACAACTCCTACCTGACTACTATTACACAATGGAATCACCTTCATACTGGCATGTGCCAGTGATTGCTATCAATCACTCTATACCTTTCAGGGTCTCTCTCTCTCTATGCCTCTCTGTCTGTCTGTCTGTCTCTGTCTCTCTCTATCCATCTCTGTCTGTCTCTCCCTTCCCTTGTCTATGCTTGTAATTGATATATTTGTATATGTTACCTATATATGTATGCCTATCACACTCAAAAGATGCAGATATATCACCTATGTGCTACCTTTATGTAGCTGTCGGTAATTCTGTCTGGTGAGGGTGGGAAGACACAGTTAAGGTGTACCTAGTTGTCTGTATGTGAAGACATATCTGGACAGCAGAGTTGTATAGTCACATATGGATTTTTACATGGGCTGTAATTCTCTAAGTGTAGTAGCATGCCCAGTAAAACCTTCAGTAGTAAGAGCTGGACTCCATTCCAGAGGGAGTTGTAGTCCAGTCCAGGATTTTGTGTGCTAAAGCTGAATGGCTGATGAAGCTGTGTAAACAGTCCAGCACTTCAGTAATATGCGGTGTGAGGAATCTCCTGTCTGTTTGCTATCCTTATTAACTGAGTCATATCCTGGTGTGGGTATAGAGTGCATTAGACTCAGCAGAGTTTTCTATAATATGTGTGGTATCTTCTACATAACACTGTGATTTCCTGGTATGTGAGTGGGAGTTCAGTATAAAGTTATGTGAGGGAGCACTGACAGACATTTGTTCACTGACACCATACACTGCAGGGAAGAATGTTACAGCAGAAATTGTTCTAATGTACACATTCTATGTTTGTCTGGCCAGTGGTTCCTCTCCCCCTTACATGTGTCTCTTTGTCCTTCTGTAGTGCAGTCACGGCCTTTGTTCACAGTTGCTGCTGTTATGTATTTGTAGTTATGGTGTGAGTGGGGTAGAAGTTGTAACATCACACACAGGGTTACAGACCTCACACCTCTGGCTGTACCTGTTTAGCAGGTTGTGCATTATTGTGCCTCATAGATCTGCTGTGGTCCTCAGATGGTTTGTGTTGCACTGTTATTGTCAGGTTACAGGTTGCCCATAGCTGTCAGACTCTTACAGATGGACATCTGGACAGACCCCATATATAACAGTCAGATACAGGCCCAGAAAGGTGGGCAGGCTCTTAATATTTGCTCTTCCAAACTTACACAGTTGGTGGAATGGTTTTGTATTAGCTTGCAATTACTTTTGAGGATGACATCTGCATCTCTATTGTCTGTCATTGCTGTTTTTACATCAACCTTTATTGGTTTGCCAATAGTTCGTCAGGCAAATGCAATGTTATGACAATCAGAACAGATATATGAGGCATATGCGTGGACATCCTGTGACACCCTGTCATTCCACAGGTATGGATGGTGCCCACTTACTTGTTGTCAGTACAGACACAGTGATGTGGCAGCCTTTATATCCTAGCAGTTGACTTGTCACAACCTGCTGTTGTAGTAGGTACTGTGTAGGCTACTCAGACCTGTGTACTGTCCATACGTGTGGCCCCCTGTCCCTCCATTGTCCAGCTTTCCGGCAGTAACAAATACTGAGAGTTCAGACCAGTGTGTAGAACTCCTACTGTTGGTGTAGCTGACATGCAAAACAGTTACCACAGCCAGTCTCAAACACGGACCTTGACAACTACAGCACTACTCTTAGACCACTAAGCCACAATAGCCACCAGTAACTGGCGTATACTTGCTGACACTATTAACCACAAACATACATAGCACATTGGCCCTTGCATATTTCAGAAATGGAACAAGTTATCAAGTTGATTGTGACAGCCCTGGCAATGTGTGGCCTGCTGCTATCACCATACAGACATAGATGTTACTGCAGTTCTATGTGAATATAAGTGTGTTGAGGGGAGGGGGGCATACCTCTTAAGTGAACACATCTTCACAGACTGTGCAGATGTTTAGCTTATAATTTGGGCCCATTTGTCATAATATTGTGGCTGTGTGGCAATTAATGGTGAATACATTACAGACTGAAGTTAGAAAGTAATGGTAGACATGCGTTTCACACTTCTTAACCTTCAGAGACTTCATGCTACTTCACAGCTGTTATTCTGTCAACTTTCTATGTTTGAAAGTGAAATATTTATGACTTGTCCCTGTTGTATGTGTGGCCCCCTGTCCCTCCATTGACCAGCTTTCCTGCAGTAACAGATATTGCCTTCTGGACAGTGTGTACAACTCCTACCATAGGTGTAGCTGACATGCAATATAGCTAGCACAGTTAGTCTTGAACCACAAGCCCTGTCAACCACACTACTGTCCTTAGATGACTAAACAACAACAGCCACCAGTAAGTGGTGTCTACTTGCTGACACTATTAACCACAAACATACATAGCACATTGGCCACTGCATATTGCAGAAATAGAACAAGTTATCAAGTTGATTGTGATAGTCCTGGTACTGTGTGGCCTGCTGCTATCACCTTAGAGAAATAGATGTTACTGCAATTCTATGTGAAAACAGGTGTGTTGAGGGGAGGTGGGCATACATCTCAATTGCACACATCTTCACAGATTGTGCAGATGTTTAAATCATAATTTGGGCCCATTTGTCATAATATTGTGGTTATGTGGCAAATAATAGTGAATACGTTACAGACTGAAAGTAATGACAGATGTGAGTTTCACACTTCTTGACCTTCAGAGACTTCATGATACTGCAACAGCTGTTATTCTATCAACTTTCTATGCTTGAAAGTGCAACATTTACAACTTGTCCCTGTTGTATGTGTAGCTCCTTGTCCCTCCATTGACCAGCTTTCCTGCAGTAACAGATATTGCCTGCTGGAGAGTGTGTACAACTCCTACTGTAGTTGTAGCTGACATACAACATAGCTGGTACGGACAGTCCAGAACCACAGGCCCTGTCAAGCACACTACTGTACTTAGACCACTAAACCACAGCAGCCAACAGTAAGTGTTGTCTACTTCCTGACAGTATTAACTATGCATAGACACAGCACATTGACCCCTGCATATTGTGAGCATGGAACAAGTTAGCAAGTTGATTGGGAAAGCCGTGGGAATGGGTGGTCTGCTGCTATTACCCTACAAACATAAATGTTACTGCATTTCTATAGGAACACGGGTGTGTTGGGGGGAGAGGGGCATACCTCTCAATTGTACAAATTACCACAGACTGTCCAGATGTTTGCTTCATATTTTGGGTCCATTTAGCACAGTATTGTGGTTGACTTGGAAGATATTGGCATATCATTACAGATCAGAGCTAGAAAGTAATGACAGACATTTGAGTTTCAGACTTCTTACCCTACAGAGATGTAATGTAACAGCAAGACCTGTTGTAATAACACTGTCTAAGTTTGTCAGAGTAATATTTCATAGCTGTTCCTATTTGTAGCAGTTTGCCATACATTTCTTTATGGATTTGCACAGCTGACTTGCTGGGAGAGGCAGAGAGGTGTGTATGGGACTCCAACATTGACATCCATGCATGTGACCTATGACCCTGCAGTTTATTAGTCTCCAACATATACTGCAGTGGGTTTTGTCACCTAGGAGACTACTGCATCTTATGTAGAAGCCAGTATTTGCAGACATTTCCTGTTGTCCCACATAACTGTCAGTGGTCTGCTGCTATCCCAGTAGGCCACCCCATTCCCTTGCATACATGCAGCAATACCATAGATATGCTACCACAACATACTACTCCATTCATTAGTTGTTAAGAAGAGTGACTTACCTTGTACCTGGGGCAGTTGTGTGGACAGTGCTTCAGGGCTGACTCTGTCGGATGCACACAGTACACAGCCTATACATGGTAAGGTGCAGGTAGTGTGGTGTGTGGCATCCTTTTTATGTATATGTGAGTCGAAGAGAGGTGTCAGCCCCTGGGTCCCTAGGGTGTCAGTGTATGTGCTATGCATTGCCTCCTTGCCAAGGCCAGGGTGTACTGGGCATGCCTTCATCTGCCTATAAGGACAGGCTGAGGGGGTTCATCCTCTGAGTCCCCCTGTGCCTGTAGGGACCTTGGCAATGGTGGGGGGCTGTGTTCCCCTTCCATATGATGGTCCTGCCACAGCTGTTTCTGCAGGATCATATTGTGTAGCATGGCACATACTATGAATATGTGTGCACATGTGGCTGGAGAGTACTGCAGGGCTCTACCAGATATGTCAAGGCAGCAGAAACATTACTTGAGCAGCCCAAACACATGCTGTACAATGCTTCTAGTTTGTGCACGTGCCTCATTATAGCATTCTTCAGTGTGTGCATGTGTGTGTGTGTGTGTGTGTGTGTGTGTGTGTGTGTGTGTGTGTGTGTGCATGCGCTCGCATTTTTGATGGGTGTCATCATCTACCAGTGTGTAGCCAGCATCCCCCATGCGATGGCTGTACTGGATGCCCCCCCCTGGAAAATGCCTTGTACAGCTGGGAGGCATGCCAAATATGGGAGTTGTGATAACTGCCAGGGCTGCCAGCACACACACTGATGATAATGCCCTGGGCATTGCACACGACCTGGCACTTGATGGAGTGATAGCCCTTGCAGTTGATGTAGACTCTACCCTCTTCATCGGGAGGTACTTTGATGTGGACATGAGTGCAGTCTATAGCACCCAGTACCTCTGGATAGTGTGCTATATGGTGGAAGAGATGCATATTGCTGGTCCGTCCTCAGGTGGGGAAATTAATATGCACATTGTCATGTCTTAGCATAACATCCAGGAACTACTGGAGTACCCTGGATGCAGATGCCTGTGAGACCCCCATAATGTCCCAGTAGGTCTTTGGAAAGTACCTGTATCTCGTATTCTTAAGGCTACACATACCTTTGTTTCCACTAGGATGGGTTCTATTCTGTTGGCTCTGGGTCTGAGGTGAGGGACGGCAGAGCTTGGTGAGTTTCTGTAGTATGTCCCTGTCTGCCCTGCAGCACTCTACTATTTCCAGCTCATGTAGCCCCTGAAAGGTTACCCTGGGTCTGAACACTCTTCTTCTCCTCAGTCTGGGTCAGTTGTCAGCATCATCCTCATCACTGCCCTCAGTCTGTAGCATGTAGAGATGTAGCAAAGCAGCAGCAACCCCAATCATTTTGTCAGTTAAAATTCCCGTGTGTGTTCTCCAATAGTGCAGAGTATGTGTGGAAATCAAATTGAAGGGTGTCAGCACATTTTATACTGGTGTGCTATGTGATTGGCTGACTATGATGTATTCCACTTGCCAACCAGCTACATTATTGAGGGGTTTGAATGTCCCACTGTGAGTGGCAGAGGGCCTTATTAGTCATTTATAGTTGACTGCCTTTTGTCTGCTATTTCCTTTTTTTTTTCAAATTTCCTCCAGTTTTAACCCATGGAGCTAGTGTAAACACTGCTGAGCAGAAAGGACCCTCCCCTGTGCAAGAGCATGCTCAGCATTTACCTCGCCAGCTAAGCAGCCTCAGAAACACCACCTTGCTTAGCTGTGCTTAGCTGAGTGCAAACAGAAGCCACAGAGCTCCAATGTGCTTACACAAAGCATGACACATCCCCTTTTCATGTCACCTGCCTCTTTTGCCTACACCACCATGTTGTAGCCCCTACACAGTTAGGTACCTGCAGACACGAGGGCCCATTACGCTATTCAGCAAACGTAGCTCATTTGCATACACCTAATTACCTATACCCAGTTACAGCACTACACAACAGCCTATGTCCTTAGCAACCACTCTTACCTGCCATTGTATGAGTCTGAATGCTGGGGAATTATTTTTAGCTTAAATAATCCCATTTTAATATTTTAAATTTATATTTTGTCAGATCCCATGCTTGGGCGCCGCTACACTATGCTTGAACATGGCACATGTGCACGTAAAATTAACTTTTGATTTTTAATATTTTGCGTTAGTTTTACATGCCAATGGTCATAGTCTTGGCCATTGGCATGCCTGATGCAACTAATACATGCTTTGCTTTGAGTTGTCATAGCCTCATTTTTTTTATTTTGCAATCTGGTACACGGACAGTTCCCGCATACATTTTTAATGCAGACATGGCTCCTCCACGGATGCCTGTCTGCTTCCTGGATTGGTAAATCACCTCATTTGCATGTTTTTCACCAGCAAATGAGGTGATTTACATTCCACGATCGCCTCTGTGTTGAACAATACTGGGAGGCTTGTGCACACCCCCAACACTGTTTCCTGGATCAAACAGCCTCCGAACTCCGTGTTCGAGCCATGCCACTATGCTTACACAGAGATTAGCTCTGTGTATGCATTATTGAATTACCCCCAGTAACTATTACATTTGTAATATTTTGTAAACAACTTATAATATCTCAGCAATAACTCAAGTTACACACATACTGTCAGCAGCATTTTATTCATCTAGCTGATAGCTTTCATATGAGGCTAAGGAGTTCTGTCTGTGTTACTTGGTTGTTGAGATATTTAGAAAAAATGTGAGCATTTTATCTATCTAAATTAATATCATAAAAACATAAATTAATATTGAATTACCTACACTAGACAAAGGTCAAATATTAATGCAGTTGAGTTTACCATTGTGTAAGATTTAAGATGAAATCATTAAAAACCTTGTACACAGCATAGCTCTGGAATTATTGATGCAAATATGAACAAGCAATATTTGATGCCTAGAGATGTCAGTATGAGTTAACTGAAGATGCACTCGGAGGCATCACTTGGATGTAATGAGTTAATATGAGTAGGCACAGGTCACTCTATACAGCTATCAATATGGCTGTACAGGGATTTTGTAAAAAGCTCAGCATATACTATGGTGTTTACTGAGTTTGGGGCTGCTTGGAACATAGTCAAGGTGTCTCTTAGTAGAGAGAGGTTAGTCTTGGAATAGTTCCCAAAAGATTTTGGGTTTGTTGGGTACTTGTATTGAATTTTTATTTCAAGCAATACTACCTTATGGTCAGATCTGACAAGTAAAGACATTATATTGGGTGAGGAAAAATGCTCCCCATGTTCATGAGTACAAGGTCAAGGATGTTTGTACCCTGTTAGGAAAATGGACCAACTGTTTCAGGATGTTGGTATTAACAAATGTTAAGAATCTCTGGGCTTGTATATTAGAAGCATTGTAGGATTCCCAGTCTATAGATAGGTAGTTGAGATCCCCATGAAAATTGTATTGCGTTGAATGGTGAGGTATTCTAGTAAATTAATATAGAATGTATGGGTTGCCTAGGACATGGACAGGGACCTATAGGTTGCAATGATATAGTACAAGACCCTGTTTATGGTGAGTTTCACATGTATGAGTTCTAGTGGGTCATATACTTTAACTAATATAATGTAAACTATGACTCCTTCACCTTTATTTCCCTCCTGTGTAGTACCTGGTCTAAAGATGTGAAAGGCATTATAACCTTACACTGCCAGGTTAGTCTCTATGACTTTAACCATGTCTTCATTACTAGACAGATGTCTACACTCTCAAGGGAGAGAAAGGCTTACAGGGAGAGGAGTTTTTTGTTAAGACTTATTCCTTCATAGATTTAGTTAAGCCAGGAGGTTTATCAGTTTGGCATTGCCTAAAAAAGGCACTATGGGGGTGGAAAAGGTCTTTGCCAGTATCCAGGATAAGTGCAGACCATCCTTGGAAAGGTAGTTTACTGCTCAGTGCTAAGCTCATACCTGCTTGAAATACATAATCTGCGAGCTAGATCATGTCTCACTTCATAGAGTCAAGGGAGGTATGTCTCAGCTCATTAATGCCCACATGAACTTTGACAGCGTCAGACTAGTACCTGTGGTTCAATGACCCGATTACCTGCGTGACTTGACAGATCCTAGTCCCTGAAAGGTAGTAACCGTGACTCTCCCCTTGTTCAGTCTGGTGAGAGGGACAGCAGTATTCCCTACTATAGATTCATGAATGACCATGAAATTTGTCTGTGCGCTGGTTTGCTATAAGGGCTTAGAAGCAGAGGCACTATATACAGTGTTACTATGTGTAGCTGTGGGTGGTATTATAAAGGAGTGTTTACATGATGGCTGAGGACCCTTTCTTTGATTGTACTGCACAGGAGGTCTTAGTGTTTTCGGAAGGTTACCTGTAAGTGCCCCAGCATAAGTAGTTTTATGTGTAGGTCTTTAGGCTGTGCAGTGGGTATGGTCCAAGTGTAACTGACAACCCCTATAGGATTAGTTTTGGTTGCATGAGCCAGTTTTGCCTCCAGCGTTAAAGTGTATTTACACCTCCCACATACTTTATCTGTGTGTTTATGTGTGTACATGAGGCAATGCTACAATTCCTCAGAATACCTGTCTCAACCAGAATGGCCACAGAGTGTGTGGGGAAATGCATATCCATGGGTACTGATCTACTAAGGAAGAGTGATGGGAAATTTAAAAATTGAATAGGTCAATAACACAATGAACTTGATGAGCAATGCTCAGCTATGCCCAAACTAAATGCTCTAGTAGTTACAAAAAGATCAAAAATCTGTCTAGACAGTAAGGTGTTACAAGGATAAAAGAAAGCTTCCTTATACCCAACATCTCACAGTCACACTTTATTTAATGTGCTCAAGTCAATTATCATTTTAGTGAATGGAACTGTATCCCTCAATTAAACACATGTATACAAACACATACACACACACACACACACACACACACACACACACACACACACACACACACACACACACACACACACACACTCGTGTCACTGAGTGATTTGAATACATTTGCAACAAAACTTGATTCTATTATTCAAATATTTATATTTAATTTAATTTCTTTTTTTCAGAACGGAGTAGTACTTTAACTGTTGTGAAACCATAACATTTGAAAGATACTTAAAGCAGAGTTAGCTGAAGAAAGTAAGCAGAGAGAGAGTTGACATTATAATAGTTGCAGTCTTTGCATTTTCACAAGATCAGTTCATTATTTGAAATTCAGTCGCAACTACTTACAGCCCTATTCATTACTGATAATGTCAAGCCTCACTACGGTTATGGTCGTACTGTCAAAGGGCTCCTATTAACCATCCAATTTATGATAGGTAAATCTATGTATAAAGTAGACATTCAAAGGAACCTGCACACTCTATACACAAATACACATACGCACACTTACACTCACATACATCATGTCATATCACATCACTTTACATTAGAAAATGAGCAAAACCAGCATAGGCATAGTACTGCATTAATAAACCTGAATGATATTACTTTTATGGTGCACTCATGCTAGCAGAAAGGAATTAATAATCAATAATTCACAACATCCTGACACTTGGCCATTTGCCGTGTAATTAGCCAATACAGGAGCTCATTTGCTCTCTCTCACAAAGGATGGGCTTGGTAACCACAGGGAGAATAAGTAATTAGAGTTCAGAGATCATTTTGTGCAGCCGTAGCACTTAGATGGCTGCTGAACTCCTGTCACATTCCAGGGTTATACTTCCCATAAAAGAACCCTTTGTAACACAGTTTGATAGCTATGTAGCAAAAGGATGAGAATAGTTTGCAAAATGGCAATGTGACTATTAAAAATCTTATAGAAAAGGAAAAACATAGCTAGAATTCAAGTTTATTGGCTGTTAATATGTGTGCTATTATTTTGTTTAATTGCTGTTTTCCTTGGTTACTATGGTCAGATCTGTTTGTGTCCCTTTCCCCATCTGTGATACTCACTTCTGAGGATATGTAAAGAGTCTGGAAAAAAAATATTCAATTTTGCTGCTACATAAGGCCCTGAAATTAGAGAGATGTATAGTGATATTGTCATTATTCTACAATCCTGTGTAATTTGCATTCAGCCTGTCAGGAAATGACTGATAATTATAGCCAGTCATATAATAGGATGACTTTGATCCAGTTTGTGACACTGTGGGTTTTGTACGTATATTTTTTGACAAATGGAAAATTTAATTCATTGTATATTCTATTAGTCTTAGATGGTTTGCATGGAGGGTACAATTGTAATCTACCCAGTAAAGTTATTCAATTTTGCCTTTTGAAGTCTGTCACTTAAATCCACGGTCAGTCCTGAATACTGAAATATTTTTGTTAGCTTTTTTCTTTTCAGGCTTCATTCTAGACCTGTAAAAGCTGCAGTGACAACAATGTTAAAATTATTTAGCTTATCATTGTTCATTTGTACTTCTTCAGGGTCTGTGTACCCTGACTTTTCTATTTCCATTATGCAGCTGGGAAGTTCTGATAGATGATGTTAAATGATCAGTTGCATAATATGCTATGTATATATGTTGTCTTCCAAGCTGGCTTCAGGTACCAGTGCACTCTGTGATTGCTAAGCAAACCTCAAGTTCTAGCGGGTAACAGTCAGACTAGACTGTGTTCTTTTGATGTTTTTCTTAAAATTTTATCAGACCAATTAAATGATAAACACCAGTCTTGCTGTCAAATGCATAACCATGGATATCATAGGAGAGAAAAGATACAAAACTTTTAGAATTCTTACATTTTCTACTGCACTGAAATTCTAATGTATATGTGATTATGTAGATTCAATGCATTCAAATTATGAGCAAACAGGCTAACATATACTGTTTAAGGTGATGGCTAGCCGGAAAACAGAGCTTTATAATTTCATTCCATCTGCTGTAATTCCTTAATACTATTGCACATTCAAGATTTCCATTTCAAGTAATCCAGCAGGTATTCTATTCTCTCCATTCTTCTGCAATGGGATTTTAATATATTTTCCTACCAGGGTCCTCTCTATTTTAATCCTTGTTTGGGTTTTAAGACTGCATTATTTTTTGTTGGTGGTTCTTACTTGTTTGATCTCACTTTGGCCCCCCATAATGTGACCTCTACTAACCTGTTAGTTCTATCAACGCTCCTATCACTTCTCTGACAAACATAATTAATAGTGATGTCTGTACATCAGTCTACTGCTGTTTCCCATGCCATCCTGCTGGAAGCCCTTTTAGCTTTTTTCTTTCTGCCTATGTCAATGAACCCAATAGTGTACAGATGATAGTTTAAAGGATTAAAGCAGCAGATTCAGTTACAGCAGTTCTGCCTATCTAAAGAGTTAGGGCTATGGATGGTATCTTGTTTACCCTAAATAGTGCTAATCACCCATGTCCCAGACATGCTGAAAGCAAGATACTGATGCAATTAAAAAAAAATCTTACCTGAAAAGATTTAATTTGCAGTAAGCTGCATCTCACTTTTGTTACCAATGTGTGTGTGTGTGTGTGTGTGTGTGTGTGTGTGTGTGTGTGTGTGTGTGTGTAGTTTACCTTTACAAAGCCGAATCACAGTGGTGCGATTGCTCATATGAAAGAATCGTAACCACGAAAATGAAAACAGCGAAAGTTGTAAATGTTCAAAAATCAGCAAATGAAAAGCAGATTCACTGATTTTCGAAAGTCGAAAGACAAACAACAACAATGTCGAAAAAAAAATCTAATGAAGTGTAAAGAAGTGGGGCAAGCCCCCCCTGCACTCCCCATGTGGGGGGTGGCACCCCCCCACACCCCCTACTTTAATATTCTAACTCTAACTCCGAGAACACACTACAGTGGGGAAAGGGACCATTTTTCAATCCCCACTATATTGTGATCTGCCCCAAAATATCGAATGTGCAATGAACGAATGTCACTGTGCATTCGCTCATTGCACATTCAAACCTTTTTCCGTTCAGCATTTGCAAACTTTGCAAACTGCCTTTCAGACAATTGCTGTTCGCCCATGTGCAATAGGCACACATGAAGGTAAACCTATATATATATATATATATATATATATATATATATATATATATATATATATATATATGTATGTATGTGTGTATGGGGGGGTCTACTTCAGAAAGTCAAAAAAACATAACAGTAAGGTGTAGTGTTGTGGTCCTAAACGAAATATAGCAGAGGTAACAGTGGACTCTGCTTGTTGCAGTGAACAATGAAGTGGAAATTTACAGTTTAATAAAGAAAACAAATAATAAAAAACAGGTATGTGTGGGTTTTAGAACATATTATTGAACTGTTGAAATGTTCTTGTTGATTCTACTTGCATCATGGTAAGTGCAAAGTGTGTACATCATTTTCAGTTTTCCTTACTGTAGTGCAATCTCGTAGTTAGTATATTTAATTTGTGGGGAAGTGGGAGGTGCAGGAGGGCAGTCCCCCATGCAAAAGTATAGGGATTACAAAGTAGACAAAGTTTTGAGTTGGTTTTGTTTTGCTTTTTGTAGTTTGATGTTCGAGAACCATTTGTGTTTTGCCATTCAATGTTATGGGAGTCAATGTTATGCAGTTTAAGTAAAGTGAATTTTCAGTTTTGTGGTCTTGATATTATTAAAGTTGATGTTATAGTTGTTCGACTTTCTGAAATAAACCTGTGTATGGAGTACAAGAAATAAATGAAACACAAAAATGCTGATGTTACAAATGTCAACCATATAATGTCAACAACACAGATATTGACACACTGCATGAGAAATTACTTCAGCACATGCAAATTTCTAAATGAAAAACATAATTTATTTGTAGGAAGTAAGACCCCTGCACCCAAAACACCCTGCTAATTACATATACTAACTCCAAGATTACACAAAATGTGTGGAAAGAGCATATACCCAACCCAGAGTATTGTGCAATCTCTCACACCTGTTAATCATCTGTTTAGTCGATCAGGAGTTTACTAAACAGATGTCGACCCCAAGCAGTTTAAAGTCAGTATATAGAGATATATTTTAGTAAATTAAGGACCTACTACATAGTCTGTCTTTAAATCATCCACAAATGGTCAAAACTCAGAACATCATAAATAAAAAAAATGTTTTATGCCCCTTGCCCCTTGAATGAGGAGTGTACAGTGCACTTCTGCTACTTAAATATATTAACTCAGAGGTCATTCAATCATGATAAAAGGGCAAAAATCCCTCTTTCCACTGTGCACCGAAATGCTGTCATTTTTTGATAATGGTGCACTTTGATACATAGAGGCACCTAAAAAGAGTTCAGTATACCAAATGTGCAACAAAACCAGTGGATCCTATCTATAGTTTCCATTGAGTTAGTATATTTGCACATATGCACACAAATACATATATATATATATATATATATATATATGTGTGTGTGTGTGTGTGTGTGTGTGTATAGCCAAAAAACACTATAGAGTAAGAAACATTAATGAGCACTTTCATCTAGAATTACTCTAATCAGGGTTGTACTGAACATTTTTTCTCTTAAAGTAGGCACAGCAGTTTCTATCTCTGAATTACTTAACCTAAAAGTTGGAGGTGTTTATTCTTATTTGTAGTACTATTCAGTAGTTAGACCATAACATCTTAAAAGTCAAGGTTACATCTGAATCTAACAAGAGGGAAAGGGTAGAATAAAGTAAAGCTTTAGACAGTCGAAGTACATTTTTATGATAGACGTTTCATTGAGAGGGGGTAAACACTTCACCTACTGTCCTGTGCTGCTTATGTTTTCTGCATGTTAGCAGTCACTGCATGCATCTTTTCAGTTTTTTATCACATGCCTTGATCTCCCCCACCAAGATATAAATGATAAAAGTCTGTTAGTCATTCTGGTTTTGGCTAAAAACAATCTGTAGCAAATGGTGAGAATGCAGCAACAGCCTAATACTGAGAACTAAGTTAGGCAACCTGCACTGGAGTAAAGAAACAGCAGAGATAACTCCAGATAACTTGGCTGTAGCAAACAAAGTTTCCTGGGAAAAGCAGCCCTGTTAGTGATGGAGTTCCAACAATAAGAAGGAATGCAGGTCTGCCCCTTCCTGGGGGCAGAACAAATGGATATGGATAAATATCTCACTTAAGTGATAACCATCAGGAACATTCCCACATGGAGAAATCTTTTTCTGATGAAAGTTAAGTCACAGCAGGAGTGGTGAAATGTGAATGCAGACCTTTGCCATCCACTGGCAACCTCTTCAGGCCAAGCCACCGCAGCAGATTGCGGACATAGGCTGTGGCAGACAAATGGGAATTTAGATCACCCAGCATCAGGGGTGACATCTAAGCGGGAGAGGAGCTCTACTGGCCAAGTCTGCAGAAGTGCATGCTTGTTAAGATTAGAAACCATGGTGATAGGTGAATTCCAGAATTCTACTCACACAATATGTAGATGGATTGCTGATACTGTACTTTAAAGGGGGTGGATGCTGCAGTCCTTAGTTACAGATCTCTTTAATATGGGATTATTCAGATGACTTATTTCTGTAGAGATTGTGCATTGACTGAGACTGGTGGATTGTAATGACAAAAGTTTGAGTAGACTTTTACTGGTGAAATGTTCTGAATTGAGCAGTTTTTTCATTCTTGCTTAACACATTTTGTTTCATTACTTGCTGGAAAAATGTTTATAATCCGCGGTGCTGCAGCAGTAGCATTGTTGCCTCACAGCAAGAGGTTCTCCCGTTCGTTTCTCAGTTAGTGTGTGGGGAGTGCCTTCTATGTGGAGTCTGCATGTCCTCTCCGTGGGTCGAGTGGTGTTCCGAAAGACATGTGTGAATGGGCGTGCCTTCGTTGAAGGTTGGGCATTGGGCTGGCAACTCGGCACCGTGAAAATCTACTGCCAGACATTAGCGGACCGGAGTTTTGCTGCGGTGACCCCTAACCAGGAAAAGCTGAAAGACAACAACAACAACTTACTGGAAAAATATTTGAAACTATATATTTAAAACACACTCTAATAAGTGGTGCTGTATTATACAGGGAATATAATTCAATACAATCTGGAAGGTGAATTCATGTATGCATGGCCCTAAAAATGTGCAAGGGGCCTATGATTTTAAAACAGGCAAAATAAACTCTATCCACCATTGGACAGATGCATTTTCTTTAAATGTGAGTTTCAATACTGTTTCAATGAAAGTGAGTTTCAAGGGCAGAGAAGTTTTAATGCTAAGTCTGTTTTGACCATGAGAATGTATTGTTTTGTTTGGCAAATGTCTATCAGTATTGTTATAAAATTTGGAATGTTTTAAATTAGATCCAAATATACTAGGTTCACAGATTAGTACAGTACTTGGCTAACTGCCCTTGTGGGCCATTTTAAGCCTAGCCAATTACTCCTTGGGTGGATCAAGCCCTACACCTTGTGTCTGTAAGGTAAATACCTTAACCATTATTCTGTATAGTGCAGGATACTTTTTAGAAGATAAATGTGTAGTGAGTGAGTGGAGGATACACACTTTGATGATGAGTCATCTACAGGGCATGACTGATTGTTGGTGCAGAGGAGTGAGGGCTGCCAACATGGTCATACAGTATTGTATTCAGTTCTGTTATTTTTGTTAAAGGTGTATTTTTGTGTGTGCATTTGTTGTCTACAAGATAAAGGAACAGCAATGTTTTACCTATTGAAACAACAATACAAATTATCAATAGACTAGAAAAGTCTGAATCTGGATCATCTCTTGCAAAGATTTTCAATGTTGGGAAGGCTACAATCTCTGATATCAAAAGTAAAAAAAGAAATTATTTTGAATTTTGCATCGAATTTGGACAGTGAACACAGGTCGAAAAGAAAAAAAAACATGAAAAACCCGAAAGATAAATATTTAGAAGAAACTATGTATGCATGGTTTGTGTAAAGAAGAGGCAAAGGGGGACCCACTGCTGGTCTGCTATTGTGGGAAAAGGCAATTAAGTTAAACAATAAACTCAATGGTTCATCTGATTTTAAGGCTAGAACTGGCTGGTTAAAGCACTTTAAGTCTTCTCATGGCATACGAGAATTAGAGGTTCAAGGGGAATCTATCTGGTGATGCGCCTGCCACTGACAAATTGAAAGAAACATTCTTGGCTCTTTTGTAAAAAGAAGGCTATTCACTCAATGATGTGTATAATGTCAATGAAACCAGTTTATACTGGAAATAATTGCCCCATAAATCACTAGCATCTAGACGAGAAACAGCAGCCCTTGGTTTTAAAGTTAGCAAAGAGCGAGTAACAATTATGGTAATTGCAAATGCCACTGGAAGCCATCTCTTACCCCCACTAATGATCAGCAAAGCCAAAAAACCTCTATGTTTCAAAACATGTGACATGTTTCCCACTTTACTACAGAGCACAGAAGGGTGCTTGGATGAATTGTTAAATGTTTCTTCACTGGTATACAAATGAATTCATCCTAAATGTAAAGAAGCTCAGAGAGAAAGAAAAGAAAACTGGGAAAGTACTTCTTCTACTGGATAATGCACCATCACATTCAGGAGTGAAGAAATTGAATGCAATTGATGCAAATTCTGAAGTGATTTTTTTGTCTCTAAATGTAACAGCATTGATTCAACTAATGGATCAAGGTATTATAGAAAATCTTAAAAAGACATATAAGAAACATGTCCTACAACGTTTATTATTGGCAGAAAATGAGGAAAGTGTGGTGGCCTTTTCAAAAAGACTTAATCTTAAGGATTGTTGTTATATAGTGGCTGATGCTTGGAATACATTCTTACAAGATAATATTAATAAGACTTGGAATAGATTGATGGATGAAAGAGGAGAAAATGAGAAAAATGATATGGGCGCCAATGAGGACTTAAATTAAATTATGGACATGTTCCAGATAGTCCCAGGATTTTCTGACTGTGACAAAGATGATGCACTAATGTGGTTAGAAAATGACAATGATCCTGGCTTTCAAATTTTGAATGATGGTGAAATTTAGTCATTTGTGCAAGAAGAAGAAGAAAAGGCAGTGACCGATGAAGATGCTGAAGATGGGGATGTGAAGAAAACAAAAAAAGGGGACCAAGTCATGAAGAGGCTTTTACAGCATTGGAAACTGCATTGTCCTGGTATGAGCAACAAGAAGAAAGTTGTCCTACTGAACTTCTGCTGTTAAAGAGAATGCGTGATTTAGCTGCCAAGAAAAGACTATCGAATTTGGTTCAAAAAACAACTCATGATTATTTTTTATAGTAGATTATGTGTAGTCGTGTCCTGTTTGGTATCTCCTATGCTGTAATTTTGTAAATAAATATTTTACTACAGTAATATACTGTACCATTTTGTACTTGTATTTTTCTTGTTTAATGTTCATCAAAAAGTTTTTAGAAGTTTTTTATCAAGTTCAGTTGTATGTTTGATTATCCGGTTTGATAAATATTTTACTGCGATAATCTACTGTATCATTTTGTACTTACAGTAAATTTGTTTTATTTTTCTTGTTTAATGTTCATCAAAAGCATTTTTAGAAGCTTTTTATCTGGTTCAATTATATGTTTTATTATCTAAACAGTTTGATTATCCAAACTACCCTAGGTCCCAATTAGGGATCTACTTTATTTAAACAAAAACGCATTATGTCGAACACCACTCCATCGCCACATATACACCAAACCGCAAAATAAATTGAATGCACGAAACCGCAATACTCAAAATACCAAATTGTAATACTTGGCCAACCCCACTGCCCAAAACATACTACCCACCCAAACAAAATAAATAAACCACAAACATACACCAACCAAAATCCTACTTCTAACCCTACACTAAACCCCACATACACCACTATCTCTGCACTATCCTTAACCCCTCCCTAACCCTAAGGTCCGTAACTACTGCACACTTACCCTACGGAGTTATACCCAAACAAAATAAATAAACCACACACATACACTAATCAAACCCCTACCTCAAACCCTACACTAAACGTTAAATACATTACCCATCTTACATTACCTGTCTATGCACTTAGCTTAACCTGCACCCTAATCCTAACCCTAATGTCCGGAACTATCACACATTTACCTTACGGATCTGTAGCTCAGATGGGCCAACCAAAACACTTCGACATTTCGAATTTCATGGTAATTTTGCGGTTTTGTGCGTTCGATTCAATGAAACCAGTTTATACTGGAAATAATTGCCCCATAAATCACTAGCATCTAGGCGAGAAACAGCCGCCCTTGGTTTTAAAGTTAGCAAAGAGCGAGTAACAATTATGGTAATTGCAAATGCCACTGGAAGCCATCTCTTACCCCCACTAATGATCAGCAAAGCCAAAAAACCTCTATGTTTCAAAACATGTGACATGTTTCCCACTTTACTACAGAGCACAGAAGGGTGCTTGGATGAATTGTTAAATGTTTCTTGATTGGTATACAAATGAATTCATCCTAAATGTAAAGAAGCTCAGAGAGAAAGAAAAGAAAACTGGGAAAGTACTTCTTCTACTGGATAATGCACCATCACATTCAGGAGTGAAGAAATTGAATGCAATTGATGAAAATTCTGAAGTGATTTTTTTTGTCTCTAAATGTAACAGCATTGATTCAACTAATGGATCAAGGTATTATAGAAAATCTTAAAAAGGTATATAAGAAACATGTCCTACAACATTTATTATTGGCAGAAAATGAGGAAAGTGTGGTGGCCTTTTCAAAAAGACTTAATCTTAAGGATTGTTGTTATATAGTGGCTGATGCTTGGAATACATTCTTACAAGATAATATTAATAAGACTTGGAATAGATTGATGGATGAAAGAGGAGAAAATGAGAAAACTGATATGGGCGCTAATGAGGACTTAAATTAAATTGTGGACATGTTCCAGATAATCCCAGGATTTTCTGACTGTGACAAAGATGATGCACTAATGTGGTTAGAAAATGACAATGATCCTGGCTTTCAAATTTTGAATGATGGTGAAATGTAGTCATTTGTGCAAGAAGAAGAAGAAAAGGCAGTGACCGATGAAGATGCTGAAGATTGGGATGTTGAAGAAAACAAAAAAAGGGGACCAAGTCATGAAGAGGCTTTTACAGCATTGGAAACTGCATTGTCCTGGTATGAGCAACAAGAAGAAAGTTGTCCTACTAAACATCTGCTGTTAAAGAGAATGCGTGATTTAGCTGCCAAGAAAAGACTATCGAATTTGGTTCAAAAAACAACTCATAATTATTTTTTATAATAGATTATGTGTAGTTGTGTCCTGTTTGGTATCTCCTATGCTGTAATTTTGTAAATAAATATTTTACTACAGTAATATACTGTACCATTTTGTACTTGTATTTTTCTTGTTTAATGTTCATCAAAAAGTTTTTAGAAGTTTTTTATCAACTTCAGTTACATGTTTGATTATCCGGTTTGATAAATAAATATTTTACTGCGATAATCTACTGTATCATTTTGTACTTACAGTAAATTTGTTTTATTTTTCTTGTTTAATGTTCATCAAAAGCATTTTTAGAAGCTTTTTATCTGGTTCAATTATATGTTTTATTATCTAAACAGTTTGACTATCCGAACTACCCTAGGTCCCAATTAGGGATCTACTTTATTTAAATGAAAATGCATTACGTCGAACACCACTCCATCACCACATATACACCGAACCGCAAAATAAATTGAATGCACGAAACCGCGAAACTCAAAATACTGAATTGTAATACTTGGCCAACCCCACTGCCCGAAACATACTACCCACCCAAACAAAATAAATAAACCACAAACATACACCAACCAAAACCCTACTTCTAACCCTACACTAAACCCCACATACCCCACTATCTATGCACTATCCTTAACCCCTCCCTAACCCTAAGGTCCGTAACTACTGCACACTTACCCTACGGAGTTATACCCAAACAAAATAAATAAACCACACACATACACTAATCAAACCCCTACCTCAAACCCTACACTAAACGTTAAATACATTACCCATCTTACATTACCTATCTATGCACTTACCTTAACCTGCACCCTAATCCTAACCCTAATGTCCGGAACTATCACACATTTACCTTACGGATCTGTAGCTCAGATGGGCCAACCAAAACACTTCGACATTTCGAATTTCATGGTAATTTTGCAGTTTTGTGCGTTCGATTATTTCGCGGTTCAGTGTATATCTGTCGATGGAGTGGTGTTCAAAGTAACGCGTTTTCATTTAAATAAAGTAGACCCCCCCAATTAGTTTGGACAATCGACTCTCTACTGTAATAATAATGGCAACAATGGACCTCTGGCACAGAAAACCTACTCACCCTCCATATTTCTTGACTGTACTTTGATCAAATTAGACATTTTCTATTTACATTGTAAATTTTTGACTTAAGTTCTGCCTTAGTCTTTAACTCAGCCAGACAAACCCGGTCAACAAATGTAAAATAAATATAAATAAGACTATAACCTATACAGGATAGATTCCAGGCACTTGAAAGTCATCATTTCATTCTAAAAAGTAATACTGAAGTCTCAGTTTTAATAATATTGAAGAATAGGACATGGAAGGCTGGAAGTAGGTGCATGAAGCACTAGGGAGAGGATAATGATCATAACGATGGAAGACAGAAAGTGACATTAAAGAGACAGAATGATATGTTAACACATACCAGGAGTAGAGGAAACAAAATTGCAATGAAATGAAACAGAAGAATAAACAGAATTACAATCAAATGTAACAGAGAGTATGAAAGATATAGTAGGATTAACAGACTCAAGAATATTTGCATCTCAGAATAAAATATCTACAGGAATAAAAGGCCTGAGACAATGAGGATACTAATGTACAGCAGGGGACACAGAAACATAAAGGCAGAGAAAGGGGGTAAAAAAAGCAAAGAGTAAGTACTGCTGGGCAGTGCCATGACATAGAGGGATAAAGCCCTAACTATAATTCAGGTGACCCTGCTTTGTTTAGCTGCTTAAGCACGTAAGTCACTGGGAGAGAGGGATGGGTGTGCCCATCCCTGGGGAGAAGGGTGCTTGGCTGCATGTGCTTTCCCTGTGAAGTTCCATGGTGAAGGCTGGAGACATTGCTCTGAGAGAGTGTGGTCCAAGGAAGGGAAAGGGTGGTGGACCTGACTGAGGTGCTGCCATATGCCACATGTCCCCATTTAATGCCAGCCCCTCATATGTAACCATGTAACACTGTAAGAGGAGGGAGGAATAATGGATAGGCCACTAAAAGAAGGGAAAAAATATCCAAAGTTGTATGGCTAGACCCCTCCTCCCCCCATAATGCTATTAAGCTCTGTGCCAACCCAGCCTGTATTAGAGAAAGTCTAGGGGTGTAGGGTGAGGCTGACAGATCCAGTGATGGATGTGCTGCTCTAGAATAGGTGCCTTGAAGATGATAAAGGGGAGCAAAAGGGCTCCCAAAGCCCTGCCACAGGTGATATGTGAGCAAACATAACCATGTTGACAGTACAGGTAGGGAACCAGGAATGCAGGGCATTGTCAAGTGACACATATTTACAAGAAAGGAAGAGATCAGTAAAATATCTGACAGTCCAAGACAAGGAGAGTGAAAAGGTAAGTAGTCATCATGGAAGATCAATATCTCAAGCTGCCAGATGGAAATTGGAGAATGCCAATAATTGAGTTACTTCAACAAAAAATATTCATCCAGCTGGACACAATATAGTCATGGATACTGTCCTAGTACATACAGTATAGATGAAATGAAGGTTAAAGCAATTCTCGTAGGACTGCATAACTGGTATGGTTGTATGGTTCACTACCATGAGACTGTAATAGGCGCCTAGACAAAAATATAGATTTGATATAATAGGGAGATGGGTTGAGGAAAATAAAGGAATAGGCAAAGAACTGGAATGGCAGAGTGGTGCAAATTATCAGAATGCCAGAATAAAAGAAGGAAGCAATCAGACACTGGACATGACAATAAGGAATAAAAGAGAATAGGGGAAAGAAAGCATCTAATGCAGAAAAGAGATATGAATACCCCTGCTTTGTAAAGAGATGGATTACAGAAAGTGAAAACAATGGAATGGGGAAGAATGGAAATCAAAACTTACACTAGACTAGTATGGAAGTCCTGAGCATAATAACAGCAGGTATGGTAGTGGCAGAAAATTATCCCAATTCTCTGAACAAAAAAACTACATTATCTCAGAAATGCTAGGGAAAGAAAGAACAATGAACTTGAAAAATAACTGGCGGCTGGTGACTTTGAATCAAAGGGGGGCTGCAGGAGAAAGCTGAATGGATGGAGTCAATGGAAAGGGGTGTGGCCAACTAGAAAGGGGGAGGAGCTATGCTCACAACCACAAAAACAAACTTTAATTAAATACGCTGCCCTAGGTGCCAAACCATCATTATGAGAGTCCAATCAAGACAAAAAAAGTGTAGAAGAATAAAAATATTTCAATGCATTGGCTGCATGACAGCTTACTTAATATATAGATGGAAACAAAAAGGTTGTGAGGTATGAAAAAATAAATTACTTTTTAAATACATTACTGGAATGACAATCAAAATAAAGTATAAGGAGAACAAGCAGCACTCAACTCAAACCACTTTTCCTTGCACTGCAGTTCTAATTATAATTTATATTCAGCATTATTAAAGTACCAAGTAACATGCTGAAAGTAGCAATCTCTGTGATACCCTCACTTGTAAAAATGTTTCTTATCCAAAAAAGACCTGCTGCCTGACAGCTATCTACTTGTTTCATGGGGAAAACATGATCAAAGTAAAAAATGAAAAGCAAACAAGAAATAAGCTCAAGTTACATTGCTTAAAGGATTACTGTACAGGTTATGGACCACACATGATTGGCATTCTGTTTAGTTTACGGGTAAAGCCCTCAGAGATGACTGGAAGTCTCCAAGTGTAATGACCTTCTTAAAATAATGTAATCCTGTCCTTTATTACAAATACTGTCATATGCATTTCAATACCCAAGGCTTATACATTATCTAGTTAAGTATTATCTGCATGGCAACAACAGAAAGGCTTTCAGTGTTGGCGATTCTTTAACAGTATGCTTATTAAAGCTTACTTGCATCTTACGATCTCAGACAAGCTTACCTGATGGTCATTAAACACAGAGTAACAGGCACTTTCTGAGTAATAAGCATAAATCAACAGCACAAAAATATGACAGAAACCAGACCATTCTGCTAAATCAAGGACAGATGAAAAGCCACTGTAGTACTTGTGTCTACCTTGGATGGAGGGATACTCTGCACATTTACACTGCATAACGGCTCCTTGCCTTGCTTGGACACATCCAGAGTCACTACATGGGGGAGTGGGGTGCAACAAATATGTCACAATTTGAAATGTCTCTGGCTGACTGTGATGGCCTGACACATTTGTCATACATCTCAACCTTAGAGCAAGAAATCTGGACAAAGCCATACATAGAAGTGGGACAAAGGCCCAAAAATAAGGGCAATTTTTAAATATTGCTCTTATTAACTTAGAAAGATAATAGAACAGTACGTCTTGCATTAGTATGAATTTTCTGAAGGGTATGAAATCTGAAACTCAAATGTCTGCCATTATTTTCTAACTTCAGTTTTTAATGATTTGCCACTAATTTGCCAAAAAAAACACACTAATTTGCCAAAAAAAAAAAAAAAACACAATTTTATGAAAATTGGACCAAAAATATGATGCAAAAATATAAAATAGCCACACAATACAGCTTGGAACCTGTCAAAGAAGGGACACTTTTTTAATATTAGTACTGCTAACTTGAGCAATTGACAAAATAAAAGAATCTACACGCATTTTTGAAATAAAAGTAATCTATAACTCTGATTATTACAGTTATTTCTTAATTGTAAACCCTCCATGTTTTCTTCCAAAATTGCTATTTTGCAGAGGGATTATTAGGGGAAGAGCAACATTTTGAGCCAAAATCTGGGACAGTTGAGAGGTTTGGCTATGCTTAAGTCTATAACGCAATTTATTTGCATGTACCTCTCAACCTGTTAATGCAATAAATCTGGACAAGGCCAAATATATTGGGGGAACATTATAAACAGTACTAAAATTTGCTCTTGTATAACTGAGACAGTTGACAGAATAACAGGTCTTATTTTACATGCATTTTTCTGAAGGTTATGAAGTCTGAAACTCAGTGTGTCATTATTTAGTGACTTAATTCCTAAATGATTTGCCAGAAAACCACAAATTTTATGAGGAACAAATCAAAAATAAGAAGCAAAAATCTATTCATTCTGTGAAAATCTGGACAGTTGGGAGGTATAGTTCAGCTGTGGCTATCTTTGAGTTTGCCGCCCTTCCCCTCACAAAATCATGGTCGAATGGAGCCCTCCCCCCTGCAGCCATTCCAATGATCCATTACTTGGCTATTTCACTCCATTTACCATAAACACTAATGTGCATACTGCTTTACTTCTATGATGATTTGGACTTCATTTGAAAGTTTTATTTTGCATTTTACAGCACAAACACTAAGACATCTGCTAAACAAAGCAATGCAGTCTCACAATGAAAAGAGACTTAGCATTAAAACTTCTCTGCCCTTGAAACTCACATTCATTGAAACAGCATTGAAACCCATATTCAAAGAAAATACATTTTGCCAGTGGCAGATAAAGATTAACTTTGGGCTGTTTTCAAATCATAGGCCCCTTGCACATGAAACATACATGTGCTCTTTGATACACCTTCCTGATTGTACTAAATTATACTCCTTGTACAATACAGTACAGTTGTTAGAGGCCGTTTTAAATTTATTGTTTTAAACATTTTTCCAGTAAACCATGAAACAAAACGCATGCACCAATAATGACAAAACTGCCCAATTCAGAACATTTTTCCAGTAAAATATGAAACAAAATGCATGCCCCAATAATGACAAAACTGCCCAGTTCAGAACATTTCCATCATGAAAGTCTACTCAAACTTCTACAGTCCACCATTATCAGTAAATATGCACAATCTCTGAAGAAGTAAAAGTCATCTAAATAATTCCACATTAAAGAAATCTGTAACTAATGAAGAGGTTGCTGCTAGCAAACACCTTTACATTTCATGGTTTCATCAAAAAATTGTGTCTGTTGTCCCTGAGGAATAAATTGCATATATTACATTAAAAAATGATAAGCTAGTAATATTGCAATAGGAGATGGATGGCAAACTGATAACTGGCTCATAGTTAGTATCTTCGCCAAAGAGGACATTCTCAGTATGGCAGCATCCACCCCTTGTGGGAGTAGAACCCACAGCCCTCTTCATCAAAAGGAAGTACACAATCTGTTGTGCTATTAACAATGCAAGAAGACTCAGCAAAAGAAGCACAAATCTTCTCTTCCCCTGCAGCTCTCAGCTCCTTGTAAAATCTATTCAATACTCAACTGCATCACAACTTCACAGCACAAGAAATCTGGAAAAAGCCAACATTTATTGGGGGGGGGGGTCAAAAGCCCAAAAACCAGGGACATATTAAACATTGCTTGTATAATCTTGGAAAGTTGCTAGAATAAAATGCTGTGTTATCACCATACATTTTACTGCCAAGGTCCCTGTGCAAAATAGTCAGAGCAACATACTACTATGCCAGATCAGCTGCTTTGTGAAAGAGAGGAAGACTGAAACTTAAATGGCTATCATTTAGTGAATTCAGTTCTTACCATAGCTGTCAACCTTAGCACAAAAAACCTGAACAAAGCCAATAATGGGGAAATACAGTCTCAAAAATAGGGACACATTTCAAATATTCATCTTATAAACTTAGAAATTTGTTAGAATAAAAGGTTTTGTGTTACTATGCATTTTCTGAAGAATATGAAGTCCGAAATTCAAATGCCTGTCAATTTTACTTCTGACGGAACAAAAACAAACAATTTTCAGCAGAGGCTCAGGAAGAAATGCCTGTCAATTTTACTTCTGATGGAACAAAAACAATTTTCAGCAGTGGCCCAGGGAGAAATACTGCCAACACATGTCTTTGTAAAATGGCAGGACACCAGAGCAAACCCACACAAACACAGGGAGGAGATCCACACTACAAACAGAAGGCACCCCAACCAAGAATCAGACCAGAAAAACCTATAGCTGTGAGGCAACAATGCTACCACTGCACAATTAAATATTTAAGGTATTAAACATTCAGAAACCTGAAGTCTGAAATTCAAATGCCTGTCAATTTTATTTAACATTTGTTAACCAGGACAGCCTGACTTCGAACAAAAAACAATTTTCAGCAGAGGCCCAGGAAGAAATAATGCAGAGTGCAGACACGTATTTGTAACATGGGACGACACAAAAGCAAACCCATACAGACACAGAGAGAAGAGGCAGACCCCACACAGAAAGCACCCCAGCCAAGAATCAAACCTAAGAACCTATAGTTGTGAGGGAACAATGCTACCACTGGACCATAAAATAATGAAGCATTTAAACATTTAGAAACCACAGATATTATGAGGAACAGAACAGATCAAATATGAGGCAAAAATCTGCAAATTTGTTACAAATGGTGGTGGGTAGGGAATTCAGGCCCTTAACACCTGCAGACAAGGTACAGGGTTCAAGCCTGAGGTATCCCCTACCACAACACCATGAGTTTGCTCTAGCCACCAGTATATAGTAACTGGGACATTTCACACACACACACACACACACACACACACACACACACACACACACACACACACACACACACACACACACACACACACTCACTGCTTACCTTGCCAATGAGCCTATTCCCTCCCTCATGATTAGTCCAGATAACTACCTTCCTTGCTGCTGATAGCCTAGATAACTGCTTCACCTTCCTTGCTGCTGATATCCAAACTGTCCCTTTGCTGCGATTGGTCCATCCTGAACAGCTGAGCAACCCTTTTCCTCATGATTGGTCCAGCCTGCTGCAGCTGTAGTCCAGAGTGCCTCCATTCTGTGATGTCACCACTGCACAGACTGCTGGGCATCTTGGGGCTGAGATGCCTTTCCCCCTATCTAGACTGCTGAGAAAGCAGTCTGAGTGTGTTTCTGTGTATTTTAGAGCATACGCAGACTTCCGGGAATTTACATTGTTTGTTTTTGTGTTTCTCAGTTTTATTTTCATTTGTTTTTTAGGTGGGAGGGCTGCAGTCCTGCAGTCCTATAGCATGAGCCGCCCCCTTAAATAAGCAAGATAAGACTGGAACATGGAGAAGCAGGAGGTAAAGTGGCAGATGAAGAGGTTATAAAACTGAATAATCTCTTTACCTCTGCTGTTACTAAGGGAACATGTTTAGGTTACCATCCTAGGAGGCAAGGTGAAGGTACAGTAGGAGCAAAGTAGATAGATTCCCCACTTTAGAGAAGGATTTGTAAAGAAGACTTGCAAAAGCAAGAAGAAGACAATGCACATAAAACTGATGAGCTACCACTGATAATCCACAAGAGACTTAATAGAGTCCTGGAACCCATAAATCAGAGACCAAAACAAATTCTGGCCAGTGGGCAATTACAGCATGGCTCAGACTGAAGAAGTAAACATGCCCAAGCCATGGATCAATCAGTCTTTCTTTAGTACTTGCGAAAGTAATGAGAAAGATTCTCAGTGAGATGTTGGTGACATTCTTGGAGAGCAGACAACTTCTGGAAATCTGACAGCATGTTCTTAGAGCTAAATGATCTTTCCAGTCAAATCTAATCAATTTCTTTAACTGAATGGGGAATGGATTATCAGCTGATGTCACATACCTTGACTTTACCAAAGTATTTCTCTTTGTCTCCCACAGAGGTCTAATATACTAGTTAGATGGGACAGGGATTTTGGAGGATTCCATAACTGAGTGAAAAGATAACTTGGAAGAGGACCCAAAATGTGGTGGGTAGGAGTACACTATCGACTGTGATTGATATAGTACCACAGGGCTCCATGTCTGGTATAGTACTCTTTATTAGTACTCTTTAGAGTATTCATGCCGAACAAAGTAATTCTTGCAGATGACACCAGTGTAGGGGCAGTGGTAAAGGATGAGTAACCCAGGCTATGAAGAAATCTTTGGAAATTAAACTGGTGAGCTACAAAGTGACAGCTAAGCTTTAACATCAAATGCTTAGGATGTTTTACCTGGGTTATTAGGACCTGAAACCAAGCAACATATTAGGGAGCCTGGAAATATGAACTGAAAAAATGGATCAAGAGAAGGATCTGGGATTACTAGTAATTGCAACAATGCACCTCACACAAAACAAAAAGGATTTTACAAATATGTGCAGAGTGTTGGACTACAATGTGTGAAACATATACTCCAGATATCTGAAAGTCATAATTTGACTCTACAATGCAATGTTGAGGTCCATATTTGAGTACTGGGATTATTTCTGCAGACCATAAAGAGAGATGAAAATTAAGTTGCTGGAGAAAGTACAGAAAAATGGACAATGGTGGTAAGTAGAACACAGAGCTTACATTACAGTAAAGGGCTGGAAAGATTTAGGACCCCATAGATTTGAAAGGAAGAGGGATGGAGAAAGTAGGATCTGTGTATGTAAGACCTTGAATGGGGGATTTGAGTGAGCAGAGTTGAGTGGTACAGTAGTGAGAAGTAAGGGACCTCAGCTAGAAATTTGAAGGAATCAAATTTAGTCTGGACATGAAAAGGACTTTTTAGAATATTTTGGTATTTGCAAGGGCTGATCATCCTGAATGGGTGCTAAACAGTCAACTTAGGTGTATGTTTCAAAAAACAGTAAGCTAGACCGAGTTCTAAGGGAAAGATGCAGAGGGCAGGAGATGTGACACAGTGCTAGCTACGTACCATGACTAGGCAGACAAATTGTCTCATTATGCTAACACTGGAGGGTCATTTATCAATGCAGTCAATAAATGCCTGTTTCATTTTTTAGTTAACTCAAAATTCTTTTAGGAAATGTCGAGCTAAACTGAAAAAGTTGGTGGATGAAATCAGTGGTTTTGTTGAACAGATTGAACTCTGCAGGATCATAAAAGCATTACAGGCTATTAATACATGATTTACTCCAACACACATAAAGAGTTATCAGAAATAAAGGTACAGCATCAAGGACTGCTCACATAATTTATCAAAAAGAAAGGTACAGAGTCGAGGACTGCTCACATAATTTTAACTATGACCACATCAGATGTGGTAAACAATAATAATGTATTTGCAGCATCATATATTGTTTCAGGTGTGTCAAAGCTAGACTCAAAGCATCCTTGTATGCAGAAAATAAAAATGAACAAAAATAAATAGACTGTACCAAGCTGTATAACACCTTATAACAGCTAAGATTAACAGTTTGCTATATGATTAATGTAAGCAAAGCATATTAGAAATAAATCATAGAATATGGCATGAAGAGAGGAATGCATGTGTTGAAGAAAGGACTTCATACCATGAAGGCAAGAATGATTGAGAAGCAAGGCATTACACTGCAAAAGGCAACTACTGAAGTATAAAAAATGATAAGATATAACACCTGAAGGCAGAATGAGAAGTCCCATAATAAACAAATATCAAAAGGATAGAAGGGAAACATAGACCTGGTTGCTAATGTCCAGAAAAATGGGATCATGCACTACCATGCCAGCTATTATAGGGATAAAAGATGCCAACAGTTAACAATGTAGACTATAGTCCGTTAAACGCCAAAGATGTAACAAAGACAATATTGAGACAGTTAAGAATGTAGACTATAGTCTAAGTGCTAAAGACATAACAAAGACAATACTGAGACTCATTTTACCATTAAACTATGAGCCAACAGAAGTTATTACAGGGCTTTCTGAAAAACAATATAGAATGTGCTGCGGCATTTGTCATGGATGAATAAGAATGAGACTGGAAAGCAACATTATCTCAAAGCATAAACAATGTAAGGCTGAATTTTACATAATATTTCAAAAATGTTACATAAAATAGAATTAGGCAACATTTTTTCTATCATCTATGGAAAATGCATTTCAGAGGTGGGTTGTGATATAAGCAGTGTTATAAAACCTTTTTGCAAAGGTTCATTGAATATTGCAAATTCAGATAAGCTCATTTACATAAACAAAACTGTAATTTAAGAAATATCTTTTTCAGAAAAGTATTGCAAGAAAATAATAACCCAAATTCAGTATTAGAAAGCACAGTGTCTGTGGGGCAGCTGTGAACGATCCCACTCTTGTTCTGGTTGAGTTGCTAGTTATATATATATATATATATATATATATATATATATATATATATATATATATATATATATTTGATTTTAGCAAAGAAAATAACACTGACCCATGGTCCCAGACTTAATGTGAGATGATGCATTGTTTTTAACTTTCTAAAACAACCTTGCCACAGATTAATTTCTTTTGGCAGTAAGGATGTTTTAATCAAAGGGATTATGGAGTTAAGATGGGGAAACAATTAGCTAATGAGAACAGGGGTGGGGGTGCTGTTATGTAATAACAGTATAAGTTGAGTCCTCCCTCCTATTCTGGGCAGGATCAATTTTGAACTGTAATCGTTCATGATTGGGAGAACAGAAAAGCAAAGCTGTAGTTATAGTGACCCACCTTCCTTGCTGCTGATATCCAAACTGTCCCATTGCTGCGATTGGTCCATCCTGAACAGCTGAGTAACCCTATTCCTCATGAAAGAAAGTGTTATTTATTGTAAGTGAAGACACAATGAAATGTAGAGTTCAGGAAATGCAATGATAAAGGCCTTTATTTACTCTAAAAAAAAAAAAAAAGTTCAACTGCATGATTTCATATGCATCAGTAGGATGAAACTGTTTAGATGTTTGCTAGAGGAATCATTCACTAAATCTGCTACAAAGTTAGTAAAGCTGCATGGGAATGACTTCATGAGGACATACTAGTCTAGAATAGGTGTTCCTGTTATATAGATTATATGGGGCTAAAACTCAAAACCTACTTTTAAGGAGAGTTTAATAAAGGTTTTGAAGTTTTATATCTATATAAATATTGGAGATTTCTTCAAAACTCATATTTAAAAAAGCAAGCAAGTACAGGACTGGTAGAATTTTCAGTAAATGTTGGTGAGTTAATTTTAATTGGTAAACGAGGCATAGATAATGTATGATGAGAGATAAAATTCTTCAAGCAGAGAGCTCCTTCATGCAATGGGGATGTTTGCCATGCTGAGGTGGTTGCTGTAAAAGAAATGCTAAATCCAACTGAGGACTAATGCTTCTCTGTCTCTCTCTGTCTACTGATTTATAAGGCTATCTTTTGGATAAGTGAGTGGATACAATCCTACTCAGTTATAGACCAATGTAACAAATGGCATAACTTTCTAAGCCCTAGGCTGAGAGATTGAAGAATCATTCAGTCAGATGAAATACACTGCATTTTCACTTACCAAGGATAGGAAGAGTTTATCCAAACAGTTGTAGAAAGAGGATACTGGAAGAACAGACAATAGATTTTCTAAAGAGAAACAAGTTAGCTCATACAAATAAAGACAACTGTGGCAAAATGTCCTTCTGTCTAAATAGGTTCAAGAAATACATGCAGTGCTCTATATGAGGTAATGTTAATAGTTAGTACAAAGGATGGATGTTGTCAATATCTTGAAATTCAAACTTTGTGCTATGTGCTTCAATGTAGCATATGCTTTCACCATTGCACCTTAACAATGCAAGATAATAATTTAGTTTGAGGTGATCGTTAACCTGAAAGTCCTCTTTTGACTCTCTTTTGCTTAAATAACTTTTCCAGGACTGAGATTTTCCATGGCTACCCTCCTATGGGCATGATTCTGTACTTTTTATATTAAGTCCTAGCTAGTATTTATTTACAGGTAATATCAGTGATCTCATGCCTTTCTGAAGAACACTAATTATAGCTATATCAATCTTTATATCATCAGTACAGAACAATGTTATTCAGTCCTATATGATATTGAATATAAATGAATTAAAAACCTCTTCCAGTACTCTGCCTATAGTTGCCTCTGCTTACTGCCCCTTTATCTGAGAGTTTTCACTTATTATACCATGACCCCCCCAAAACGTGCACGCTGATTGGCCAGCGTGCCCATTGTAAATCGAGTTATACTAATGGAAAAAGGTCCGGTCGCCCGGACTTTTTTCCATTAGTATAACTCGTTTTTGTAAAACACTGTCTCGCTATGTTAAATGGGTTTAACATAGCGAGACAGCTTTAAAATAAGCAATGGAGATCTCCGTTGCTTATTTTAAAGCTGTCTCGCTATGTTAAACCCATTTAACATAGCGAACAATGTTAAAAAACAACGGAGAAAGGAAGATCTCCGTTGCTTTTTATGTTCGCTATGTTAAATGAGTTTAACATAGCGAGACAGTTTTAAAATAAGCCACGGACATCTCCGTTGCTTATTTTAAAACTGTCTTGCTATGTTAAACTCATTTAACATAGCTATAAAAAGCAACGGCGATCTTGCTTTCTCCGTTGCTTTTGCCCACAGCTCTGATGTACTGCGCAGGCGCACAGTACATCAGAACTGCCGCGGATGCCAGACATCTACGGAAGGGCAGCAAACAGGCATTATACTATGCCATTATTTAAGAAAAGTAATAGTTTCTTTTCTTAAATAATGTCATGGTATAATAGCAATAACCCACTTCTGGGTGTGGGTAATGCTAAATTTACCCACGGTTGGCTTTGTTTGGTCCCGAGGGCGCCAACCGTGGGTAAATTTAGCATTACCCACACCCAGGCGTGGGTTATTGCTATAATAACCAACTAATCAAACAGGTAGTTTTCTATCCATTCAATCACATTGAGCCCCCGGGTCAAAGTGTTTAGTTATTTATTTTTTATAAGCCCCATAAAAGGCACAGTCAAAACCCTCCTGATAGCCAGACACACTGCAAAAATAGTTCTGCAGGCTGATCTTAATAGCTACACTGAACTGAATAAAGCAGGACTAAGATAATGCTTCTGATCACTAGGCAGGAAGGTAGCATTCAGGAATTTAAAAATTCTACCAAACACAGACACAGTGCCAGATCATGGTCAAATGGGGCCCTAGTCAGGGAAATGGATCCACCCTCACTTCCATTTCATTATTCCATTACATGGTTGTCTACACCCCCAATTACCTCAAGCACTATTCAAAACTTTCAATGTGCATACCATTTTCTTCTTTCGTTTTGAAATGATTACAGAGATTTGGATTTAATTTAAAACTTTTATTTCAAATTTTATAGCACAAACACTAATGGCCATTTGCTAAACAAAACAATGAGCGATAGTAAACCTTTCTTTCCTTGAAGCTCACATTCATTGAAAATGCAGCTGCCCACTGGTGAATTAAGTATACCTTAGTCCCTAGGCTGTTTTCAAACCATGCTCCCCCTGCATACATTTTTAAAACCAAGCATAAATGCATGTGTTCTTTGATTCACCTTACTAATTGCTTTAAATTATATTTCTTTTTTGATACAGCAACATTTGTTAGAACATAGAATAAAAAGAGAAGCACACCTAGCCAACGGAGCTTAGACCCAACAAATGCAGTGGTAAAAATAAATAAAATCAAGTACAGAACCATGCGCTGGGTCAAAAGGCTGCATTCCAAAAGATCCTCAAACGTTTCTGGTACATGGAACAGTAATCCAAAACTGTATAAATAAGTCACTTGCAAGAAGTACTCAGCAATAAGAAGCTGTTTACTGCAATAAAATGTAAGCGCTTTCACCCGAAGGCTTCCTCAGACATTCAAAAACTCAAATTCAATCAACATTTAAATACATAGTAAGTCCACCTCATTGGTCAAAATTCATCAGGTGTAAAGGACTAACTAGACAGTTCATTTAAATAGCAGATAATACTAAGACAATAGTAAAGTCATAGTAAAACAAAATGTTAAAACATTGAAGCCTAATATATAACATTGAAGCGCATCTATAATAGTAAAACGGTGCAAAACAAGCTATAAGGTTAAATAATATATCTTACAAATATACTAATAATATATTATTGCATGAGCTCTATAGCACCAATAGCAAAAATTGTTTAAATACACATATAAAACACTATAAAATTTAATCATATAAAAATGTAAAAATATATGTACAATCTGTGTTGAATAAATAGTATTATTATGTACTCATAAAGTGACTATCGCTCGGGTCTATGACATCTCTTCTTTTTCAATATTGGTTTAAACATTAAATAACAATATATTATTAGTATATTTGTAAGATATATTATTTAACCTTATAGCTTGTTTTGCACAGTTTTACTATTATAGATGCGCTTCAATGTTATATATTAGGCTTCAATGTTTTAACATTTTGTTTTACTATGACTTTACTATTGTCTTAGTATTATCTGCTATTTAAATGAACTGTCTAGTTAGTCCTTTACACCTGATGAATTTTGACCAATGAGGTGGACTTACTATGTATTTAAATGTTGATTGAATTTGAGTTTTTGAATGTCTGAGGAAGCCTTCGGGTGAAAGTGCTTACATTTTATTGCAATAAACAGCTTCTTGTTGCTGAGTACTTCTTGCAAGTGACTTATTTATACAGTTTTGGATTACTGTTCCGTGTACCAGAAACATTTGAGGATCTTTTGGAATATAGCCTTTTGACCCAGCGCATGGTTCTGTACTTGATTTTATTTATTTGTTAGAACATATTTTAAATTTAAAATTTTTAACATTATTTCCAGTATACAGTGACTTGCATACCAATAATGACATAAGTATTAATTTCAGAATATTTTAACAATAAATGGCCACTCAAACTGCTGTTCTTATAGGCCACCAATATCTGCACTCAACAAGTAGGGCCACTAAATTGACTGACTGCTTATCATGTCTGATTATGATAAAAATGGAGGTAGTAAGGTATAATAATTTGCTTCACAAAAATGGTCACTAGTCCTGCAAAGATACAATAATGACTTTTTAACTTTATAAGCTCAGGAGGTGTTAGTAATTTTTATCTACGGATGTCTAAACCCAGCAATTATAGCTACATTCATAGAGTGCATTCTTCTTAGATGTCTGCATCAAAGAATTAATAATAATAATCACCAAAGTCACATATTTCAAATTTGTTTCACAAAAACACACAATGGCCAAAGTATTCCTACTTAATTGAACCAGAGACACATAAACACACATACATACACACACACACACACACACACACACACACACACACACACACACACACACACACACACACACACACACACACACACACACGTCCTGCAAAGCCATATTGAAGAGTTTAAAAATGACCAGATAACAGCCCTATGGTACTTTCATCCACAGGGAGCCTGCAACACTTGCATGCAGTAATAGCCACGTTTTTTGATGGTGTATACCCTTTAATGTTATGAAGAAATTTATTGCAAGTACTTTATTGGTAACTTTGGACAAACTACATTAAACTGTTTAAAGATCAATATCATCAACATATCATAAGATCCATCCAGGTGTAGCACAGTTTAAATATAAGAGTAATTATGAGAGTATAAGAAAGATTAACCACATGATAACAAGTGCTAGGTCAGTATACACAATCTCTGCAGAAGTAAAAGTAATCTGAATAATTCTACAGTAGAGAGAACTATTACTCATTGTCCCAAAGCACTGTCTGCTTAAATGACTTGCTCTGTGTCATACAGTGGGTAAATGAAAGTGGAAAGTTTCAAACCCTGCATGCTTGTCACAGGAAGTAGCATATTAATAATTTGGCATTTTTAGTCCTCTCCACTAGCTGTCAAAGTAACAGTTTTACTTAAATGAAGACAACATTTACAATCTAGTCTTATAGAGAAAACTGGATCAGTAATATGCAACAATTACTTCATAATGGATGCAGTAAATCACCTTGATCCAAATAATGCTCAATATCTGAGTTGTTTGGCTTCTGCTACCTATCTACAATCAACTGCATTACTAGCTGAGTTAAGTATAAACTTGAAGTGTTAAAGATTGCACTGCATTTTATTTCATTTTTCTGTGTATTTAATTGTTTCATTGGTCTATGTCTCTCTTTGTAGTTATTTATTTTTCTATTTAAGTGTTTCATAGAATACTGTGGTCTCTCCCTGTCTCTGCAGTCAATCGGGGCTATTGTGTTTCACTTCATTGATATTCAGTGTTAAACTCTTAGCCTAGAGGGTGTCTCTGTATTATAAATGTTAGTCACATATCTTTGAATTTATTATTGCTCAATATCTGAGTTGTTTTGCTTCTCCTATATACCTACAATCACCTGTATTACTAGCTAAATTAAGTACCAACTATCAGTGTTAAAGATTGTACTGTATTTTATTTTATTTTTCTGTGTATTTAATTGTTTCACTGGTCTGTGCCTTTCTGTAGTTATTTATTTTTCTATTTAATTGTTTCATAGAATAATGTGGTCTCTCTCTCTCTCTCTCTGTCTCTGCAGTTAGTGGGACCTATTGTGCTTCACTTCATTTATATTCAGTGTTAAAATCTTAGCATAGAGGGTTTCTCTGTATTGTAAGGGTTAGTCACATCTCTCTGTATTTATTGCTGCTCAATATATGAGTTGTTTGGCTTCTGCTACTTACCTACAATCAACTGCATTACTAGCTGAATTAAGTACAACTTGCAGTGTTAAAGATTGTACTGCATTTTATTTTATTCTTCTGTGTATTAAATTGTTTCATTGGTCTGTGTCTCTCTGTAGTTATTTATTTTTCTATTTAATTGTTTCATATATTACTGTGGTTTCTCTATGTCTCTTAGCCTAGAGGGTTTATCTGTATTATAAGTGTTAGTCACATATCTTTGAATTTATTACTGCTCAATATCTGAGTTGTATGGCTTCTGCTACATACCTACAATCAACTGCATTACTAGCTGAATTAAGTACAAACTTGCAGTGTTAATTACTGTACTGCATTTTATTTTATTTTTCTGTGTATTTGTTTCATTTGACTGTTTCTCTCTGTAGTTCTTTAACTTTCTATTTAATTGTTTCGTAGAATACTGTGGTCTCTCTCTGTCTTTGCAGTTAGTGGGGACTATTGTGTTTCACTTCATTGATATTCAGTGTTAAACTCTTAGCCTAGAGGGTTTACCTGTATTATACGTGTTAGTCACATATCTTTGAATTTATTATTGCTCAATATCTGAGTTGTTTTGCTTCTCCTACATACCTACAATCACCTGCATTACTAGCTAAATTAAGTACCAACTATCAGTGTTAAAGATTGTACTGCATTTTATTTTATTTTTCTGTGTATTTAATTGTTTCACTAGTCTGTGCCTTTCTGTAGTTATTTATTTTTCTATTTAATTGTTTCATAGAATACTGTGGTCTCTCTCTGTCTCTGCAGTTAGTGGGACCTATTGTGCTTCACTTCATTTATATTCAGTGTTAAAATCTTAGCATAGAGGGTTTCTCTGTATTGTAAGTGTTAGTCACATCTCTCTGTATTTATTGCTGCTCAATATATGAGTTGTTTGGCTTCTGCTACTTACCTACAATCAACTGCATTACTAGCTGAATTAAGTACAACTTGCAGTGTTAAAGATTGTACTGCATTTTATTTTATTCTTCTGTGTATTCAATTGTTTCATTGGTCTGTGTCTCTCTCTAGTTATTTATTTTTCTATTTAATTGTTTCATATATTACTGTGGTTTCTCTATGTCTCTTAGCCTAGAGGGTTTATCTGTATTATAAGTGTTAGTCACATATCTTTGAATTTATTACTGCTCAATATCTGAGTTGTATGGCTTCTGCTACATACCTACAATCAACTGCATTACTAGCTGAATTAAGTACAAACTTGCAGTGTTAATGACTGTACTGCATTTTATTTTATTTTTCTGTGTATTTGTTTCATTTGTCTGTTTCTCTCTGTAGTTCTTTAACTTTCTATTTAATTGTTTCGTAGAATACTGTGGTCTCTCTCTGTCTTTGCAGTTAGTGGGGGTTATTGTGTTTCACTTCATTGATATTCAGTGTTAAACTCTTAGCCTAGAGGGTTTCTCTGTATTATACGTGTTAGTCACATATCTTTGAATTTATTACTGCTCAATATCTGAGTTGTTCGGCTTCTGCTATAAACCTACAATCAACTGCATTACTAGCTGAGTTAAGTACAACTTGCAGTGTTAAATATTGTATTGCATTTTATTTTATTCTTCTGTGTATTTAATCGTTTCATTGGTCTGTGTCTCTCTGTAGTTATTTATTTTTCTATTTAATTGTTTCAGAGAATACTGTGGTCTCTCTCTGTTTCTGCAGTTAGTGGGGTCTGTTGTGTTTCACTTCATTGATATTCGGTGTTAAACTCTTAGCCTAGAGGGTTTCTTTGTTTTATAAGTGTTAGTCACATATATTTGAATTTATTACTGCTCAATATCTGAGTTGTTTGACTTCTGCTACATATCTACAATCAACTGCATTACTAGTTGAGTTAAGTACAAACTTGCAGTGTTAATGATTCTACTGCATTTTATTTTTCTGTGTATTTAATTTTTTCATTGGTCTTTGTCTCTCTGTAGTTATTTATTTTTCTATTTAATTGTTTCATAGAATACTGTGCTCTCTCTCTCTCTCTCTGTCTCTGCAGTTAGTTTCCTACCTGCCCTCCCTGTTCTTGTTTGGTATTAATCTTGATGTCTTTGGAATTGCCCGCCTCTCCTGTAAGTTTGTGTTTGAACACTTCTCCTGGGTCTATCTCATTTGCTCACTCAACCAAGTACAGTGAGGTCATATTTTGATTTCAGACACTCCTGCCAGTCCCACCTGTTCAGCTCTATCCCATCTCTATTCCAGTCTAGTGTCACTAGCTCATTCTACCTAATACAGAGAGAATATTTGTGAAGGGTAAGCCACTTAGGTCCTTAATTTTGAATTATCTTCTGTTTCTCCTTTCTCCCTTTCCACTTTCCAAAAATTTTTTTTCTAAGCTTGTTTCCTGCCTTTTCTATAACTATTTTAGCCCAGATACAGATTTACTGTAACCAGTACTGTTTGTAAGCTTCTGAGCCCCCAAAGCCTTTCTGTGTTGGAGGGAAGCCTTCTAGCTTATCAGTGGGAGTGGTAAGCACTAGGTAGCCTATCTACCACAAGAGTGGTTTCTGGCCCAGAACTTGTAGTTTATTGCCCGTTTGGCCAGTTTTTCCATCTCTTTCAACTTCCTGATTTAAAAGCCTGGATTTGCACTTGTTTCCCACCTTTCCTATAAATAGTCTAGTCCAGATACAGATTTGCTGTATCCATGACTGTTTGTAAGCTTCTGAGACCCCAAAGCCTTTCTGTGTTGATGCTAAAGCTTCTAGCTTATCAGTGGGAGAGGTAAGCACTAGGTAGCCTATCTACCACAAGAGTGGTTTCTGGCCCAGGAATTGTAGTTTATTGGATTTTTGGGCAGTTTTTCCATCTCTTTCAACTTTCTGGTTTAAAAGCCTACATTTGCACTTATTTCCCACCTTTCCTGTAACTAGCCTAGTCCAGATACAGATTTGCTGTATCCAGGACTGTTTGTAAGCTTCTGAGCCCCCCACGCCTTTCTGTGTTGTAGGGAAGCCTTCTAGCTTATAAGTGGGAGTGGTAAGCACTATGTAGCTTATCTTCCACAATACTGGTTTCTTGCCCAGAAATTGTAGTTTATTAGCCGTTTGTCAATTTTTTTCCATATCTTTCAACTTTCTGGTTTAAAAGCCCATGTTTGCACTTGTTTCCCACCTTTCCTGTAACTAGTTTAATCCAGATACAGATTTGCTACATCCAGGACTGTTAGTTAGCTTCTGAGCCCCCAAACCTTTCTGTGTTGGAGGGAAGCCTTCTAGCTTATCAGTCGGAGTGGTAAGCATTAGGTAGCCTATCTACCACAATAATGGTTTCTGGCCGAGAAATTGTAGTTTATTGGCTGTTTGCCAGTTTTTCCATCTCGTTCAACTTACTTTTTTAAAAAGCCCATGTTTGCGCTTGTTTCCCATCTTTCCTGTAACTAATCTAGTACAGATACAAATTTGCTGTATCCGTGACTGTTTGTAAGCTTCTGACCCCCCCCCCCCAAGCCTTTCTGTGTTGGAGGGAGTTATTCTAGCTTCTCAGTGGGAGTGTTAAGCACTAGGTAGCCTCTCTACCATAAGATCCAGGTACAGATTCTTAGTTTTAGCACTTGAATTTGCTTATTCATGCTTTGCACTTCTTCAGAACTTGTTGTTAGCACTAAATAAGATACAAATTACTACAGCACTCAACCTTCCTCTTTACCTAGAGAAAAACTGTTTTTGTACTTACTTTCCTCACTTGCTTAGAGAAAAACAGCTCTTATACTCACTTTCCTCACTTGTCTAGAGGAAAGTAGTTTTTTGTTCAGGCATGTCCAAGGGTCAGTTTCCATTCTTCTCTCCTGTCTATCTGATGAATCTGGGCATCTTGAGGCAATGTAACAATTGCCTCATGTACATAGACAACCCTCTCCTCCTACCACCCAACACCACAACCTGTGAGTTATGCACTTATCTAGACAAACTGGAGGTAAAGCTCTCTCCAACCAAGACTGAACTTGAGGAGGAGAAGGTAAACACTTGCACCACACCACACTCATCACATAGTTCCACTAAACCTACACCACCAAAATCCACACATAGAAACACAAACATTCACAGACACTCTCAATAATAATCTGCTCAAACAACAGAGACCTACAAAGCAGAAATGTAAGCAACCCCCACCCCCTAACATAACTGAAATGAAACATAGTCAACAGACTCAGTGTGTAAATAAACCACAGTCCATAAGGCAAACCAACGTACCCAACACACTAGTCATAGGTGACTCTACAGTCAGGCCCACTGATGTCCCACTCACCAGGCTAAATAAGGAGAAGGTTACTGTCAGCTGCCTGGCAGGTGCCAGGATCTGCCACATAACCCACACACTCAGGTCACTCCACAAGTACAATTATTACTCTGTCATTGTCCATGTTGGTGTGAATGACCTGAGACATACCTCCCTGGACTACATGAAAAGACACATGGAAGAGCTCTCTGATCTTGTAGCTGAGGCAGTTATGACCCTAGCCCTGAGTAGCATCCTGCCATACCGCAGTACAAGGACAAAATCATTGACTTCAACAATTGGCTAAGCTTCTGGTGTCATTCTAAGGGGATCCAGTATGTCTGCCTGGGACGACATGTTCGACAGACCACAATGCTTTGCCAGAGATGGCCTTCACCTATCACCCATGGGATTCCAGATACTGACTTAGGATCTTGCCCCCTCCATAGTGCCTTTTTTAGGCAAGGTTCAAATGACAAATTCACCACCATAACAGGAACAGGCAAACAAAAGCTGAGGGTAATGCTACTCAATGTTAGAAGTCTAAATCTCAAAATGCACTCACTTGAGGCACTCCTTAAAATGGAGAACATCGATATCTGTGCAGTGACTAAGACCTGGTTCAAGGCTCTGGAGAGCACCCCTGCATTACCAGGCTATAACTCATGCCACACTTTTCAGCCAGCTAACCTGGACCAGAACACCAAAGGATGAGGTGTGTCCATATTCATTAAGGATATCCACACCTCCAGGCTAGTTGCGCAGCATAATGCATGCAAGGTTATCTAAGTACAGCTAACTCTGGGCAAAACTGTAATCGAAATTGCAGCTTGCTAGAGATCCCCCAAAATGCCCTAGGATTCCCACTCTTGATATACTGGAAAATATTTGGGTTCAACCAAACACCCTAATAATGAGTGATTTCAAGTACCGCACTATTAACTGGGAAAACTACTTATGTACCAACTCCTTCACTCAACGCTTTCTGGAATTCATAAATTCCAATGTCCTGGATCAACTTATCCACACCCCCCACCTGAGGCAACAATATCCTAGACCTAGTCATTACCAACATGAGTGACTAGTGTTCCACACCTGAAATCAACTCCTCATTAGTCAGATCCAACCATAAGCTAATCACCCTAGATATCCGCATCCCGACCCGACCCATGAAGGAATCCATTGTAAAAAATTTCTCCAAAGCCAACTTCATGCTTCTTAAGACAGAAGTGGCGAACTTCATGACACCCATGCAGATGGACAATACAGTTATGACTGCTAAATCCTACACAAATGCATTCTATAATCACTTACACAAGTGCATGGATTATGCTATCCCAATCAGAACCAAGATACTATCCTCCAAAAAAAGAAAGCCAATCTGGTGGTCCCCTGCCATAAACAAACTCTACAAAAGAAGGAAGAAACTGTTGCAAAAGAGAGTAAAATCCCATGAGTGGAGGAGCTCCCTGGTCAGTCTCAGTAAGAAGCTGAGGTCCCTTATAAGATCCTTCAAAGCTAGCTATGAAAACAAAATTGCCACTGATTCTAAGGGCAACCACAAATCATTCTATAGCTATGTCAAGAATCTCAATGGCAACACCCAGATTTGCTCTGAGTTACAGCACAATGGCACTAACATTACAGAACCAACTGATATTGCCAACATCCTGGAAGATAGGTTCAGTGCTAACTTTACCCCCCCTCTCATGGCCTAAAGGGCCCATATCTATACAGGAAGAATGCAGAGTCCCTGTAATCATATCTATGAAGGTAAAAGTTACACTCTCTAAAACCAAAAACACAGCATCCATGGGACCGGACAACATCCCAGGCTGGATTTTACAAGAACTTAAGAATGAACTGGCTCCCCACCTAAGCACCATGTTCAATCAAAGTCTCATGTCAGGCTTTGTGCCCGCTGAATGATGCACAGCAACAGTTATCCCACTCCACAAAGTGGGAGCCACCACTGATCCTGGGAACTATCACCCTATTAGCCTGACGAGCCTGGTCTGCAAGGCCATGGAATGCATCATCATGGAAATCATAAACAAAGACATTGATAGCCTCCAAAGGCAGATCATGCCTTCTGAACCTGATCAACTTCTTTGAGGCAGTCAGCAAAGCCGTAGATGAGGGTAAGGTGGTTCACACAGCCTATCTTGACCTCACCAAGGCTTTTGACACCATCCCCCATTCTGGAATTATAGCTAAACTCACTAAACTAGGTATAAATCCCTATGTCACAAGATGGGTTGCCAACTGGCTCATTGACAGAACCCACACTGTAAAAGTTGCTGACTCCAAATCTGACTTCAAACCAGTGTCAAGTGGAGTACCACAGGGTTCAGTCCTGGGACCTCTCCTGTTTAGTATCTATCTCTCTGAAGTACAGGCTATACAGAAGGCCTCTGGCTAATGAAGTTTGCAGATGACTGCAAACTAGGAGCTATAGTCGAGTCACCAAATGATGTGGACATCCTACAGAAGGGCCTTACTGAGACAGATGCATGGTGTCAGAAGCATGGCCTCGAGCTCAATGCCAAAACGTGCATTGTCATCCCCTTTGGTAAAAACTCTGTACCCATGAACTACCACATAAACAGCAGTCTACTTAATGCCGAATGTGTGATAAGAAACCTTGGGACCCAGGTGGACAGTAGTCTCTCCTTTGATAATCACATCACCACAGTAGTCAGGAAATCCTTCTATGTGGCACACCTCATCACAAAAGGGTTCTCATCCAGGGAAAAAAGATTTCATTGTTCCCCTCTACTTGGTATTCATTAGACCCATTATAGAGTACAATGCCCCTTTTGGAATGTACCTCACAAGACATCTGCAGCAGCTGGAAAGACCACAGAAGTACCTCACAAAGAGGATTACTGGCCTCAAACAGATGCCCTACACTGGCCATCTCAAAAAACTCCAGCTTTACTCTGTAGCATATCGCCTACTCTGAGGAGATCTCTGCCTAACATAAAGCTATGTTAAACCCAGAACTGTTGGACATGCTACACCTAAAGAAATCCCAATCCCTCCAAGCTACACGCTCTAGGGACCTAAACCTTGTCACCACAATAAACAGGACATGCTGGAGGGATAGATTCCTGTCCCAGAGACTTTCTATACTCTGGAACAAGCTACTCATCTATGTCAATCAAAGTTCCTCATTAACACTCTTCAAGAAAAATCTTGATGAGTCGATGGGAAATAGGAAATACACCCTGGGGATCACTTCTGTGGCTCTGCTCAACAGGGACACAAGAAATTAACTTTCTTGGGTGGTATACGTCAGGGAACCTTGTTGGCTAGGCTTACTTAGGCACTTGGGCCGATAGCCTAGTAGCTACCTATGAACCTATGAACCTATAATGCAGACTGTATGACCTCTTAAACGCCAACACCTATGCAATTACTGGAGCTGTAAAGAAGGTACTGGAAAAAACTATTACTAAAATACAACATAATTATATTTAGCAATCCAAGTCTATTAATGAATTAATTCATTCTTTAGAACAGTGAATAAAACAAAACAGTTACAGACAATACAAATGCTGCTGCAGCAGCTTTTGCTCAGCAACCTACAAATCATATAAAAATCAGAAATTACTGCAAACAGAATATTTTTGAGGTGAAGTCTTACATGCTTTCAGGATACCTAAATCTCATTTTCTGACTTGCCTATGTTTTCTCAGTCATCAAGCTGTACTCTCTTATAATTCTCAGTACAGGTCTGAACTACTTGAATGACTAATAATACTGAATTGTTGCAAAGTACACTTCCAGAATTAACAGAGACAAATCATGGATAACTGGGGTCCTTTGAAGTTTAATGAATCAGATGCCTGCTAACCTACAGCTATTCAATTACTTGGCTGTCTCTCCTCAGTTACCATAAATAATTATCACAGAGATTTGGATTTCATTGTCAATTATTTTTTCAAATTTTACAAAAAAAAAAAAACACTGATAGCCTATTTTAAATAAAACACTCTCACATTGAATACAGACTTAGCATGAGAAACAGTAAGCTTGTTTTCCTGTGAAACTTATATTTAGTGAAAATGTATCCAGTAACCCATTAAGCTACAAGAGATGCATTGGGAGTCATGCTGAAATAGTATTTAGTGAAGCATAATTTAACATATATGCAAAGGGTGTATAAATTCAAAAGACCAATATATAATGAATTGTATAACAATAGGGGACAGGCCATTGGACATGAGTCCCTTTTCAGGAGGAGCCTAGAAATACTCTCTGATGAAGTAACTTGGCAGAGTCACAGAAGACAAATGAAGGTTGAGGGAATCAAACTATGTAATACAGGAAGCAGCTTTTAACAGCTGATAACCTTAGTCAGCTGCATTAAGTGGTAGACAATCTGTTATAGCCCAAACACAATGCATTTCACACCTATGTGCCTGCAAAAAAAAAAAAAAAAAAAACAAGCTAAATGAAAAATATGCTCATAGTCAAAATATTGACATTACACTCATAGACTTCATATTGAAAAATGCATTCACGGCTAAATAACAAGCTTAGCATCATTAAAGAAACCAAGAATCACATCCTAAGAGTGTGGCTCATGTAACAATGTACTACACTCAGTTTTCTTCTTTTACACAATCACTTTTCTGGTTCATAGCTACTGGTAACTTGGCTTGCAGTCCAGGCCAGAGAACTACTGAAGTGCCTAGGCTGAATTTCCATTTGCTCCAAGGCAGTTTCTGATTAAGTGATTTGCCCAATGAGAAAACATAAATATGAAGCAAAGTTATAGATGTCCAGCAAAGGTCAAGACAAATAAAAGCAAATCACTCTAAATCAGTGGATCTGGCAGTTGGTGTAGATAATTAAAGCTCTTATCTTCTATAACTAAGGTGCAGGGTTTGATCCTAAATAAGTCACTTCACAAAAATGCCCTCTCTAATTAGGGGATTACGCACACATGTAGTAACAAATATTCCAAGTTTATCACACACATAGCTCTCCTGCTTAAAAAAAGAACTGCATTCCAGCTTCTGCTTTGTTTCTGTAGTGTTTAAAAAAGCATTCCTGGTTTATCACACATGCAACTCTCTTGTATAAAAAAATTGTTTCTGGTTTGCCACAGAAAAAAAGCATGTCTGTAACTTGTATGTGCAAAATGAAAACACAACTGCATTCCATCTCCTGTTCAAAAATAAAAAATGTTTGTGGTTTGTCATGGAGAAAAAAATAATGCCTGTAACTCATACCTGAAAACTTAATTGCATTCTGTGTCTCTGCTTGTGCTTATGCTTGCCTTTGCAGCTTTCAAAAATTATATTCTTTCTGGTGATTTGTCTCTCAAATAATGTTTCTCCTGCTACTTGTACCTTGGCATTCTTAATGTTTGCCTGTCTGTTCTGCTACAAAATTAAATTTTACTCCTGTTTGTTTTGGTTTGTTTGGATGCTTGTTCCATTCTCATTGGCTGAAATGGATGCCAACCAGGAAATCTTAAAGGAGCAGTATGCAGATGCTGAACAAAGAAGGAAATGGAAAACTTTTTTTCGTTCTAATTTAATGTTGTGGCCAGGTGACAGGCTCCCCAGCCAGCACTAGGCCCTAGGCAGCTGCCTAAGTCACCTATTGCTGGATCAAGTCCTGCACACACGCACACACACACACACTCACATACACACACACACACACACACACACACACACACACACACACACACACACACACACACACACACACACACACATCTAGAATATGTGTGTACCTTTGGTAGCTAGCGCATGTGATGATCTGTTAATGAGTTACTTCTTGTAGTCCAAGATTTGATTCCCTAAGTGTTTATTTGCATAAGCCACTTAACTAGATGGTTTTCAGTTGTATTTTAGCATTTGGGTTAGATTCTTCATTGTTCTCCAGAACCACATGCCTATAGCTATTAAAGTAAGTCAGGAAGCTTGGAAATACTTTGCTTCAGTTATATGACTTTAAAGTCACTACACAGTTATAAAAAACATTGCAGAAACAGAAAGAGAAAATAAATACAATTAAACATTGTTTATTTTTTTCTTTTGTTGCTTGTAAGGTATGCTTTTTACTGCCTTGCTGTTCTGAACTCTAACAGCTGGAGCACATCAATTTCAACCTAGATCACCTTCTATGCTGTCATAGCACCTAGTGGTTTTCTGCATAAGATTAAAAAGAAAAATGGATTGACGTGTCAACACAATCACATTCTTTATTTTTTTTTCTTATGCATCTGACATTCCCTGGCATGGCTTGGCAATCACCCAAGAGTCGATACTCAATTAGCATAACGTGAGGTCATCACTCACTCACTCACTCACTCACTCACTCACTCACTCACTCACTCACTCACTCACTCACTCACTCACTCACTCACTCACTCACTCACTCTCTCAAGTAATCAGTATACTCCCCTCTAGCAAACCTGCAAACTTTGCAAGCAAATATCTCCACCAGGTCCCCAGTCTCCAAAAAAGACTTAATGGTGAAATGAACCCCTGAGATATTCTTCCTTCTTCCCATTCCATTCAGAAAGAAAAGAACAGGTAGAAATCTTGTCATCCTGCCTCCATTTCTAGCACTCCAACTTCGAGGTCAGGTTTTGACAGCACATTTGGATGCCTTGGACCTGCTCCAGTGGATGTGCTAAAGTTTTAAATGTAGTATATATTCCTTACTGAGCATAACCAAATGTTATGTAGATGGGATATCCAGAAAGTTCAAATTGCTATAGATGCCTCTGTCTTACTATGTTAACACAGTAGTGTCCTGTATGATAAGCAAAATGTTCTACGCTGTTTACCAACTTATCTAATCACCCTCAAACCTCTTTGGTACTTTCTGTCATTTGTCATCTCATTACTCCCCCCACACATCCCTTTGGTACTTTCCATGATATGCAACCTCATTCAATCAACCCACGCACCATTGGTAATCTCTGTCATATTCCATTTCATTCATTCACTCCCTACATCCTCTTGGCAATATAGCACATACTGAAAATATCTGAAAAAACATACCAAAAAAGAAAAAAATGAAAAGAAATGAGATACCCTTTTTGTGCTTTGATTAGCTCATATTATTAGAGGCATACCTAGTTCAGTGAACCAGATTTTAGCTGCCTATAAAATAATAATGATTTAATTTTAAATGTACTCATTTGCTAAACTGTGGGCTGATATGTTATTGTCTTTCTTCAATCACAACCTTGACCAAAAAGACAAGGATAAATACAATATATACTGATCACAGCAGCCAGTTAAATAGCATGCATTTGGGAGGAGAATGGACTCTCCAGAGATAACCCATACAGAGAGTGTACTAACAAGCCAGCTACACAAAGGCCTGTGAGACTGAAGTCTTGTCTACTAAGGTACAATGCTGCCTTGCCATTTCCATAGACAACATTCCAGAGATAGCTGCCAGCACAGGAAACACACTGCATAATCAGCAGACTATAAAACAAACCACAGGTTTCAAGTCTCTGAAGCATGTTACCAATGCAGAACTGCTGATGAGGTTGCTGCTGTGAATTTTGGCTAATTAAGAAATTCAGGTATATAGAGAATAAACCTGAATCAGTTAATTAAGACATGATACATACTTGTCATTTAATGAACTGCAAGAAGCAATCAAAAGAAAAGGAAGACGATTTAAACAATGAACACATCTAATTTTTGTTATAAGAAGTCTAAATGCAGGGTAAACACATTTTATTTTAATGTACTTTAAATAGAGGAGGAGGTTATTAGTTTCTTCAAGGATGTAATTAATCAACAGCCCTGTATGTAGTCTCATTATTTAACTAACAGAAATGTGCTTAATGCACAGTGTTTCAGGACTGTTTCCGTAAGCTCTGTGATATAATAATGAACCTATTGAAAATGTCAGTGTTACTGAATGTATACATGTGGCATTTCCTCTCAGAGGAACTAGTTTTTAATTTGAACTCTATGTCGCTGGACTTAATATGAATCTCATATTTTAAAAGCTCATGATGCTATTTGAGGGAAAGCTGAGCAGAATACATGTCTGATCATCAAAACAGACAGATTGCTTTTGTAGTGTCACTTGTCTACCAAATATGGCAGTTACAATTCAGGACTGAATTTGATGCTTTCAGGGCTCTGTCACTTGACTTAAAGGCCATTAATGTCAAAACAACACAGAATACATGGCAAGTGTGTATCAAGTTAGAAGTACAACACAGAGTTCTAATCCTATCATCAGACGGGTGCCTAACTCTACTACACACACACACACACACACACACACACACACACACACATAATCAAACCACTTCGCCTACCCATTATTCTAACTCTAACCCTCAAACATTCACACAGACACACACGCAGTCGATGATCTGACATCAACAAATGGAAAATTTTAAAATGACAGCAGTGTACTACTTCAACAAGAAGTTAATTTAACAAAGTATACAGTAACTAAATGCATACAGATATCTATATCTGTTTCAGCATCTATATCTCTATCTTTGTTTGTATATAAATGCATTTAGCTATATATAGATATATTTACAGAGAGAGGAACTGCATTTCTCTATCTATATATCCATCTAGCTATGTTCTGAAATATATATATATATATATATATATATGTGTGTGTGTGTGTGTGTGTGTGTGTGTGTGTGTGTGTGTGTGTGTGTGTGTGTGTGTGTGTGTGTGTGTGTGTGTATGTATATATATACTGATACTAATCTGTATCTGCATCTGTATTTATATCTCTATTTTTATACATTTGCATTTAGCTTATATAGATATATTTACAGAGAGATGAATGCATTTCTATATCTATATATCCATCTAGCTATCTTTTGACACATAAGCGCATATATATATATATATATATATATATATATATATATATATACACACACACACACACACACACACACACACACACACACATATATATGTATATATATATATATATATATATATATATATATAGTTTAATCAAGTGAATTTACATTTCATCGAAACATAAACTCGCTACCGCACTCACTCGAAAGTGTATTTTTTCGAAAATGCACTTTTGTTTAAAAAAAACAATAAAACCTAAACCAAAATAAAAAAAATGCACTAAACCTTGCTGCGCCCCCCCACACACACACACACCCCTACTTTAATATTCACACTCTGAGATTGCATCACAGTGGGGAAAAAGGAATATTCCTTATCCCCACTGTACCACAATCTCAGCAATAGTTTGCTTAGTTGTACATCAACACTAAACATTGATGTACAACTAAGCGTACATGCAAATTGCATGTTTTTACTTCTATTCCCTTTTTTTTTTTTTTATTTTAGTTATTTTCTTACACGACAGTGCATTTTCAAAAAAACGCACTTTTGGGTAACTGAGGTTACGAATTTACATTTCGATGAAATTATATATATATATATATATATATATATATATATATATATATATATATATATATGGTTTACTATAAAAATGCCACTGTGCAATTGCACGGCTATGAAGTACTCAAACACCATATGTTCGAATACTTGATAGTTCGGCAGGTTATGTGAGCGAATTTTATTATTGTGAATGGACTGTGCATTTGCAATTATAATGTTCGCTCATGTAAGAGAATCATGGTACAGTGGGGTTAGGGAAATACATCCCTTTCCTCACTGTAGTGCAATCTCAGAGCTGGAATATTAAGTTAGGGGGGTGTGAGGGGTGCAGGCCCACACAGGGGGGTGCAGGGGGGCTTTCCCCCCTGCATAAATGTGAGTTTAGGCTAGTTAGGTAGGGAGTTAAGGGAAGGGTGGTAGTGCTGTTGATTGTCGAAAATGAATTAACAGCTGTTTTTGACATTAGGTACATACGGAAATGTGTACGTTCGGTGAAACACTTCGCTAATACGTACACATTTTATTTTAACTTTCGACTTATTGATAGTAAACATATATATATATATATATATATATATATATATATATATATATATATGTGGGTCTACTTCACATGACTGAATTCCATTTGACTGAGATCACAATACCTAATTTTCAAAATACTGAAACTCATGTGACTAAGTCTCATTGTACTGAAAGCTTACAATGCTGAATTTCAAAATACTGATATAAGATATAGATAGATATGTATGTGTGTATATACATATATACAGATACATGGTTAGGGATATAGATATGGATATGAAGATATACAGACATACCATACAGTTTGAACAGATAAATATTCAAAGTACCATTTAGCTAAATTTAATTTATTTTATATTAGCTATTGCTCGTTACATGTCAGACTAGCATATAATGTTTTTCTTGATGAAAAAACATATGTTTTGTTCAATACTGAGTTGTTGCAATCAGGGCAAATTTATCTGTCACGGAGCAAATTATACCTATCAAATAAGAAAATGTAGAACCACTTTTAAATCAAGTTTTATCACCCAAAGTATTGTGAGATCATGGAACAAATTGTCATTATAAGTAAGGGAATGTAATTTGCTAGAATCATTCAAGAAGTCTTTAGATGCTTGATTTGGTTTGAATGCTAACTCTGTGACCTTGAAGCCTGCATTATGACAGTCCTTGACCTTTACACAGCTTACCAGAATCTATGAAATAAATGCATATTCATTTATTTACTTCTTTATTAACATTTGTTTACCAGAAAAGTCCAACTGGGCACAGGTGCCCTTTAGTGCAGGCCCAGGGACAAAAGTTCCAAGGTAACAAATTTAATGCAATCGATATTTACAATAATAACATTTTATAATGCAGCTTCAGGGAAAACACAGCATAGCATTATAGTACAATAAAACTTGTACTGATGTTCACAAACAGTAACATGCAATGTATTGAGAATATACAGATAGAAGAGTGGTATATAAGACAGGTATGAGTAATTTAAGGAATACATTCAAATGAGTTATTAAAAGGATAAGTAAGGGTAAGTGGTTATAGAAAAGTAGCAATGTAATTGCAATTTGTGCTAATTAGAAGAAGGTATAGTAATTTAAGTACTACGATAAAGTGAAGTATTATATGGGGATAAGCAGGCTAAGTGATTTAAGGCTTTAAAGGAGGATATAAGAAATGTGATAAAGAGCTATGTCCCATATGAGGTGCAAGGACAAAGCCAGAAGGAAGCCTTTTAGTAATGGTTTGAAAGGATGAAGATATGAGATTGACCTGATTGATATAGGAATTGTATTCCAACTTCTAGTTACATTAATGGAGTAGACACTCACCTCAGCAGCCCTTTATGGTTTAGTGATGGTAAGCAGTCATTTATTACTTGCCCAAAGGGGGTGGTTTGGTAGACAGAATTAGAGTATGGGGCTAATTGCTGGGCAGACAAACAGGGTGCAGATAATTTTGTGGGTTAAGATGAGCTGGGTGTAAAATAAGTGATGGGGAAGTTTAAGCCAGTTAAGTGCTTTCAGTGCTAAGCACTGGTGGGTCTAGAAAGACTTTTTGCAAGCATAGCTGGCAACTTTGTTGTAGCATTGTTCAAGTTTAGAACTAAGTAAGGCTTAGACATTTTAACATTTCAGAAGAATTTCTTGCTGAGTTTCAGTACCAGACTATTACATTTTGTACAGTTGTAGCAGGTAGACTGCTGTTGGTTCAGTGACAACAGTTAGTAATAAGGTGATCAGATGTCCTGTACCACAGCTGATCTAATATGGTTATAAGCAGCAAGCAAAAATGTAGTAAATGGCAGTAATGAAGTACAATCATTATAGAGGTAACAGCTCACACAAAAAACATTTATATCATGTTTACAACCATCTATAATAGTTTGATAATATCAGCATCCATCTGTCAGCATTTTCTAGCCAGACAATTATAGATAAGAGGTAAGAAATAACAATCTACATCTATATACTTGCAGGCAGCTAGCTATGTATGAACAACAAAGAAAATGACCAAGCCTTTACCATGATCCACACACACACACACACACACACACTCATAATCCATGTACTTAAGGACCTATAGGTAGAAGACAAATAGAAATCCACAACTTAGTGTTCTATTGTTCAATGTACTAATACAAACTAACCATATTCACTATAAATGATCATTCAGTCCCGGATGAAATAAACCCCCCAATGTAATAATCCAATATTTCTCTTTTTGATCCAGTAGCCCATGCCAACCTTGTTTGTTGGTTCTGTCTCCAGAAATACGGTCAATGACCATAAATATGGTTAGTTTGTATTAGTACATTGAACAATAGAACACTAAGTTGTGGATTTCTATTTGTCTTCTACCTATAGGTCCTTAAGTACATGGATTATGAATGTCAAAATACCCTGGTTCGGTATTGAACAGGATGTTTAGATATTGAGCCATAAGGGCTATCCTGCAATATTATTTATGATATGGGCGGTGGCCAAATGTAGTCAATGAAATATTTCTTTTTCTGTGGGAGTAAGAATGAAAGGTACCTAATTTGCCAGCTAGGTGACGGAGCATTTATATATGTTAGTTTAACATCACTTGAAACTAGATGCATCTACTGTCACTTTTCTTGTTTTGGAAGTTAAGCCTCATGTTGAGGGTCTTACCCATACCACTGACTTTTGGTCATATTGTCTTATTTTGTGTAATACTTGTTTTTCCACTGCATATACATATATACACATTTGTGTATATATAATTTAACTTCTCAAATATATCCCCTTTTTGACACAGAATGTCTGAGCTTTTTCCATATATGTACTGGATATACAATATCTCTAATGCCTATTCTGAAGAAATGTTTAAGCCTTTATGTTTAGGCTGTCACCTTCATCATTGTCGATCTAATTTTTACATTGTGTTCTATGTCTATTATCTGTTTTGCTCACTATAAATCTATATATACACATATGTATATATATATAACTTAACCTGTCAAACATATGCTCCCTTATGATATAGCATGTTTGAGTCCTTTTGAACATAAGTACTTGATATTTATTACCTGTGGTGTCTTTAACCAAGAACTGCTCAACAGCACGTGACAGTTGTTTATCCAATATGGAATGACCAAAATTAGATAACAAGTATGAATACATGGCCAGATGGACATGTCAGAATATACTAATAATTTGCCAAATTTCATGTATTTATTTGGTGGTTACCTTTCCTGTTATGGACGGACCTCACTAGTGTATATATTATTTTTCATTGTACATTTGTATGACATACTTTAAGTGCCTTAAAACATGTCTTATAAATATGTTTTAAATTTATTAATATTCATGAGCTCAATTTTTTGATTGGCTCTTGATATGTATTTAAATGATGACTCTAATGAACCTGACTATACTGTTTTACACTGAAGAAGGCTGTTGGCCGAAACTAGTTTGTTATATTTATCAGTATTCAATAAATCTATTGAACTCTGTGCTGCCTTGCTGGTCTATTTGGAGCTTTCTACTTGGTTTGGACCGTGCATCCCCTCGTGCATAGGATTTGGTTTACTCTTTTTACACGTTCAGTCATCTAAAGATCGGTAAAGTGAAGTTTCAGTACAATGAAACTTCAACTTTTTCATCTCAGTATTCTGAAAGTCTATCTACTGACATTTCGGTCATGTCAAGTAAATATATATATATATATATATATATATATATATATATATATATATATATACACACACACACACACACACACACACACACACACACACACACACACATATATATATATATATATATATATATAAATATATATATACACACACACACACACACACACACACACACACACACACACACACACACACACATATATATATATATATATATATATATATTTTTTTTTTTTTTTTTTTTATTTGCAGTTGGTTTACCAGGATAGTCCATTGGGCCAAAAAGAATCCATTTTCAATGGAGTCCTGGGGAGAAAAGCTCCAAACAATCAAAGTTACAATAGGTTAAACATGATAATTATACAAGAGTAAAAGATTCAAACAAACAATTACAAAGTAGTAGAGGAAACATTACAGCTAATACAAACTAGAGATGAAACTTTTACAAATAATACAAACTAGTGATGAAGCTTACAGGTGGTACAAACAAAGAAGGAACGTTGCAAAGTAATTAATGAGAAGTACAGTTACATATCAGGACATATATATATATATATATATATATATATATATATATATATATATATATTTATCTATCTATCTATCTATCTATATATATATATATATATATATATATATATATATATATATATATTCACACATACACACACACATACTAATATGCAGTAGTCTGAACAGAATGATTATATGATTATATGTATGTACAATGCTGAACACTGTAATGTAATTTGTAACATAGAGATGATATTTTTTCACACATATAAGTAATGGAATTGCAGTGCATAGAAGTCAGCTGTAAAAGTATGTGAACAAGATCCTCGTAAGGATTATTACTAACCAGTATCTTACATTATTATAAAGTGCTTTGTTATGCTAGTAGAATGTAAGGAACTGAATGGTTATCATCAGAATATTACGCAATCACCCATGATTACTTCTTGTAGGAAAGGTTATGTGATTACATGAGGGGAGACGTGATAGTGTATCACACTAGTGACATAACACAGGTAAAATGAAACATGTTCAACATGCCTTATGTTTACACACAAAGTTTGGCAACCACATTTGTAATGAATATTATGGAAAAGTAAAAAAATAAGTTGAAGATTTTTGTATGTGTATGCTCTGAAATGTTGCTTGTTCACAACTGTCTATAGGTAAGTGTATAATATCAAAAGATCACTGTGGGTACAACAAGTAACTGAAGAAACACCAAAGCCCACAGAAGAAACCACGATCCACACTTTAATACAATAATCCTTTAACAATCATTGTTAAAGGATTATTGTATTAAAGAACTTGTGTTTCTTTGCATTTCAATAAAGTGTGGATCGTGGTTTCTTCTGTGGGCTTTGGTGTTTCTTCAGTTAAATGTATAATATGTTATAGGGTTGATTTACTTTTATGTGGCTTGTATACTACAGAATCATAGTGTGGTACTGTTGGAGGTGTACAACTGCCATTAGTGCTTGCCTTTTAGAGGCACATACACTACCTATTGTCTTCTAATTTTATTGCATGGTGAAATGCGATTTATGAAAAGCAGTACTGTAATAAGGTTTGATAATGGCATATGACCAAATTTCAGGAAAGTACATAGAGGATACCACCTAATACTGAGACTATGTTGGGACTGGCATAGTGGTTAAAGTGTCTACCTCACAGACACAACAAGCAATAATTTGTTTTCTATTGATATACAGCTTAGGGATGTCACTACCTTTAATTTTTGTATTACCCGAGAGTTTTTGCCTCATAGCTATAATAATGTTTTTATCATATCAGTAATCAGTATCAGCTTGCACTGTGTATTACCAGCTTAAGAGATACTCAGCTATAAGTATAGTATAGTATAGTATAGTATAGTATAGTATAGTATAGTATAGTATAGTGTAGTATAGAATTTCTTCCACATATGTTACTGTTATACTGTGCAGTCTCCACATGTACAGTGCAAATTGAAAATGCCTGTATCAGTGTTGTAGAGGTTAATGTCTTTTTTGTCATGTAATACTTTGTAACTTAGTTGATTTTAAGTCTACTGTTTATAATTCTTAATGTCTCTGTTTAAGTCTGCAAAGGATGTTGTCATCTATCCTTTTTCATGTACTTCATCTTATTTTCAACATCAGCTATTTTTGCTTCTTGTCAGAATGATTACTGTGATTAAACCTAAAACACGTGACTGCTAAGGTAAGGGAAAACAGCTCTTGTACTTTACAAAAAAAAAAGCACCAAAGCAGGCATGTCCAAGGGTCAGCTTTCAGTGATTTCTCCTGTCCATCTGGTGAATCTGGGCATACTGGGGCAATGCAGCAATTGCCTCATGCACACAGACAACCCTCTCCTCCTACCACCCAACACCGCAACCTGTGAGAGATGCACTTACATAGCCAAACTGGAAGCAAAGCTCTCTCTACCCAGGATTGTGCTAGACAGTCAAGAGAAGAAGGTTAACACCCTCACTACACTTCAAGCAACACATAGCCCTTCTAAACCCACACCACCAACACCCACTCATAGCAACACTAAACCCACATATGTGGAGGCCCTTAACAGTAACCTCCCAAGCAACAAGGACCTCCAAAGCTGAAACGCAAACAAACAACAGTCACAGCCAAAGTGTCACATAGTGCCACCCAATAACAGCCCCTAAGGCAAGACAACATACCCAACACTTTAGTCATAGGTGACTCAATATTCAGACACACTGATGTCCCACTCACCAGGCTGAAAATGGAGAAAATTACAGTCAGCTGCCTGTCGGGTGTCAGGATCTGCCACATAACGCATGCACTCAAGTCACTCCACAACAAGTACAAATATGACTCTGTCATTGTCCATGTTGGAGTGAATGAGTTGAGACATACCTCCCTGGACTACATGAAAAGAGACATGGAAGAGCTCTCGGATCATGTGGCCCAGGCAGGTATGATCCTAGCCCTGAGTAGCATCCTGCCTTCGCCCAGAATGATACCACAGTATAAGGACAAAATGATTGACTTCAACAATTGCCTAAGTTTCTGGTGTCATTAAAAGGGGATCCAGTATCTGTATGCCTGGGACAACATGATCAACAGACCACGATGCTTTGCCAGAGATGGTCTGCACCTGTCGCACCTGGGATTCAAGTTACTGGCTAAGGCTCTTGCCACGCCTATAGTGCCTTTTTTAGGCAAAGTTCAAAGGACAAAACCACCACCGTAACAGGTACAAGCATGCAAAATCTGAAGCTAATGCTACTCAATGCTAGAAGTCTAAACCTCAAAATGCACTCTCTTGAGGCACTCCCAAAAATGGAGAACATCGATATCTGTGCAGTAACTGAGACCTGGTTCAAGGCTCCTTAGAGCACCCCTGCAATACCAGGCTACAACTCTTACCACACTTTTCAGACACCAAACCAGGACTGAAACACTAAAGGTGGAGGAGCGTCCATATTCACCAAGGATATTCATAACACCAGGCTAGTTGCCCAACACAATGCATCTGAAATTCTCCAGGTACAACTAACACTAGGTAAGACTGCAATGCAAATTGTAGCTTGCTACAGATCCCCCACCATGCCCCAAGATTATCACTACACCTTTCTAAACATACTGGAAAATATTAAGATACAATTAAACACCCTAATACTGGGTGATTTCAACTACCCTACCATTAACTGGGAAAACTACTTGTGTACCAACACCTTTGCCCAACAGTTCTTGGAATTCATAAATTCCAATGCCCTGGATCAACTAACCCTTAGTCCCGCCAGGGGCTCCAGTATCCTAGACCTGGTCATTACCAACATGGGGAATCGATGCTCCACACCTATGGTAACCCCCTCATTGGTCAGGTCTGACCATAAGCTCATCACCCTTGACATCCACATCCCACCCCCACCCACCCAGTAAGGAAACCTCCAGAAAGAACTTCTCCAAGGCCAACTTCATGCTACTCAAGTCAGAAGTGTCAAACTTCATGGCACCCATGCAGACAGGAGCTGAAAAATTGACTGTGGAATCCTACACTAAAGCACTGTATGAGCACATCCACTTGTGCATGAATCGTGCCATCCCCAATAGAACCAAGATGCTCTCCTCCAAAAAACGTAAGCCAATCTTGTGGTCCCTTGCCATAAACAAACTTTACAACAAAAGGAAGAAACTGTTGCAGAAAAGATAAAAATCCCAGAATGCAAAAAATCCCTTACCAGCCTCAGTAAGAAGCTGAGATCCTCAAAAAATCCTCTAAAGCTAGTTACGAAAATAAAATTGCAAAAGATTCCAAAGACAACCACAAGGCATTCTATAGCTATGTCAAGAATCTAAATGGCAATGCTCAGATCTGCTCTGAGCTACAACAGAATGGCATTAAATATACTGATCCCAAGGATATTGCCAATATCCTGGCAGATCGATTCAGTGCAAACAATTCCAGTAATAACGGCCACACAGGTAAAAAATGCACTCTCCAAAGCTAAGAATACAACATACATGGGACCAGATGACATCCCAGGTTGTGTACTACATGAACTACAAAATGAACTGGCACCTCACCTAAGTGTCATGTTTAATCATAGCCTCACCTCAGACTTCGTGCCCACTGAGTGGTGCACAGCTGCAGTTATCCCACTCCAGAAGGGGGGATCCACCTTGGATCCCGGGAGCTACCACCCTATCAGTCTAACGAACCTGATCTGCAAGGCCATGGAACGTATTATCATGGAACTTATAAAAAAGACATTGGCAACCTTCAAACACTGGACCCCATGCAGTTTGGGTTCGTGAGGGGCCAATCTTGTCTCCTGAACCTGATTGACTTCTTTGAATCAGTCTCCAGAGCTGTGGACAAGGGTAAGGTGGTCCACACAGCCTATCTGGACCTCACCAAGGCCTTTGACACCATCCCCCACTCTGGAATCATAGATAAACTTACTAAGCTGGGTATTAATCCCTACGTCACTTGATGGGTTGCCAACTGGCTTACTGACAGAACCCACACTGTAAAAGTAGCCAACTCCAAATCCACCTCCAGACAAGTGACAAGTGGAGTACCGCAGGGTTCAGTCCTGGGAACGTTCTTGTTTGGCATCTGCTTCTCTGAAGTACAAGCCAACACTAAGGACTCTGGCTAACAAAGTTCACAGATGACTGCAAACTGGGACCCATTATTCAATCCTCAAATGATGTGGATATTCTACAAAAGGGCCTTAAAGAAACAGACGCTTGGTGCCAGAGCCATGGGCTCAAGCTCAATGCCAAGAAATGTATAGTTATCCCCTCTGGGAAAAAAACATATACCCATGAATTACCACATAGGTGGCAGTACACTAAATGCCGAAAGTGTGATAAGAGACTTAGGGACACAGGTGGACAGTGGTCTCACCTTCGATAACTACATCACCACAACAGTCAGGAAACCCTTCTATGTGGCACACCTTATCACTAAGGGCTTTTTATCCAGAAAAAAAGAGGTCATTCTCCTACTGTACTCCTCCCTCATTAGACCGATTGGAATTGTTATGGCTAGGCTTGTATAGGCCCTTGGGCCGATAGCCTAGTACCAACCTATGAACCTATGAACCTTCACATGTCAGACATCATACACAAGGAGTCTTAGATTATCAATAAAATATGTGATTTTTAATTGAACGTATAATAATATTTTACCTATATACAATATTATTTTAGTTGTGGTGACAACATTGTCTGCTTGTACAGAGTGAGCATAATATTCTATACTCTAATAAAGTGGCATCAATGTACACTTAAGCACACATTAAGATGCATTTATATTACTAGATCATGTATCATAAGTTTATCTGCCAAGGAATCATTGGTATATGTAAAATATAGTTGAACACATCTCTATTTCCAGATACAGAAGATAAATATAGATGTGTGAACTACACCCTCTATTCATTGAACTGTCTGCCAAAATAACTTGAATTAAAAATGCTAAAAGGGACCACAGTAACACACACAACAAATACTTCAGTTTTGTACAATAATTTTTACATCATAAAAAGTAAATAAAACCAAGGTCCTCAATAAATAGACACCGTCAGTAACTACACAAACACCTTTCCCACTCCAATAAAAGAATTGTAGCTGTCTAAATGTATTATAATGGTACAACGTTCATTGCACAAGTGGTTGCTATGCTGTCAGATAACCAGACTGAAATTTATATTACATGTGAATGCCCCTTCTGTCGGTACATTGTGCAGTACATGTTTACTGTTACGTACTCCTATGAACCTTTCTGCAAGTATGTAGTATGTACTCATAGGTTGTTGGGTAGCACATTAACCATACCTGTGAATGAAATGTTTCCAACTCATACAACTACATTGTTGACAAAGCCTGTCATAATACTCTCTGGCAAGCGGTAATATCTTCTGGTACTATTGAAGTGTGATAAGAGTGTGTGCTACAATAATGGTTAAGGCAAGGTTGTCAAACTCATTTACCGCAGCGGGCCACATTTCATCAGAGTATTCAGTATGCGGGCCAGATAATTATGAGCAGATTGCGATGACTTATTAGGGGAGTAATATAATATTAATAATGGAAATGAGAATGGATTTAGTCTACACTCGTGTTCGCATGGAACTACTCAAAACAATATAACCAAATAAACAAATCACAAAATGAAGATATTGTACCAGTATGCTATCTTAAAAATGTGCTTTACTAATATGAACAGTAATTACCTTTAGTGATAGTTAAATCATGACTAAGCAGCACTAAAATCCTTCAGGCGAAAGTGGATATAAAATGAAGGACATGCTCCCACCTGCAAAAAGCAAATATGATGCAAACTTTGTCATACAACCACTGCTATTAATATCAGAAATTAACTTTTCATATTGGCCATTACAATGACAAAAAGTTAGACATATACTGTTTAAACCTGACACAAGTCAATCAATAGCACAGGACTGGCCACTACAAGTACCCACCCACTTATTTTTTAAACAAGTTGTTTTAAGATGTCTTCTGACAATCCCACATAATGACTTTGAAAATATTGATTTGCTGCGTCCCTTATCCCTGGCCCATTTTTGGCTTTGACCTGTATTCTGGTGCTGAGTGGACAGTATGTGCTTACAACCCAAATATTGTTTAGTCATAAATCACAAACCCCGGTGTTAAGCATCAAGGTGTGCCAACAGCAGAGATGTTAGCTACTTTGTAGAGAACTCATCCCTTATTGCTTACATCAACAGCTGTTTTCCTGCACTGATACACCAACAGATTTGGCCAAACATGAGCTAAGAGCATGCAGCAAACTATTAGACCACCATCCCAAAAACATGTCATGAAGTGTCAGGTGTCAAGAGTTTACTTTCTATGCCGCAGCTATCGGGCCATAGCTCAGAAAATAATTGTGCTACACTTGCACTCCCAAACAGCTCTCTGTAAATCTATTAACACCCGCACATGATTTACTGAACACATTCAATGAAGTTTTATACCCTAAAACACTAGCTAGCACATTTCCACCAGCCACCATAAACATCAACTCATAACATTCCTATAATTTTCCTGGAGACTTTACAAACTGCAGACAAAAGACCCTCTGGCAATAATATACAGCCATACATAAGTGTTCTATACCTTCACTACACTCATGATCTGCATTATTTACCCAAATATGTACATTTGAAGAAAGATTTACAAATCCATTCTGATGCCTTTTTGATGACAAATACTGATAACATTTGTTTCCTCAAATATGGCAAGTCATGGTTCAAGAAAAACATTTTCAATTCCACTTGATAAATATTCAGTTCCACAATATCAAAGAGCTACCAAGTACTGTGCTCCCCTTCCGATACATGTCACTGATATAAATTTACACTTACACTTCAGGCCCTTGCCCAAGTAACACATAGCAACCATTGCCTAAATAACAAAAAAGGTCAGTAAAAAGACCCACTTTGGTCCAGCAAATCCTGCCTAGTTACAATATCAAAAGGAACAAGTCAAACTCTTAATGGGACAGCTTATACAAGTACTTACTGCAATAGCCCCTTCAGTTAACCTGACTACCATTTCAATAACTATCACAAATATACCTCAAGTCACAGATATGTAATCATAATGTAACCTGCCACAATTCAATTAAAAACACAGGACTGGACACTACCAGTACCCACCCATTTATTTTTTAAAACAAGCCTACATTTCAGTTTGTAGGTTGGATGTCTTCTGACTATCCCACACCAATGACTTAGAAAACACTGATTTGCTGTATGTCATAGGCCTTTTAATCCACCCACCCCATAAGCAGACCCACATTTTTAACATTGTCATGTATTTGTAGTTTTCAACTTTGTTTGTACAGAGTTGAAGCAATGAAATGGCCATTGTTTAAATAAAACATAAGGTAGGCTGACAGTAACACTGGAGCAGCAAATGTGCCACGGGCCTAATATAAGAGTGCGGTGAGCTGCATGCGGCGAGCAGGCTGCATGTTTGGCACCACTGTTGTAGACATGCTTGCAAAGTTTAGGTTTCTGCAGTTACACTCACTGTGGTTGTAAGTCAACCCTCGTATGGATATTCCCCTGCAGGATTTGTCTTTGCAGATACATGGAGGTTACATGTGCTCTGATGACTTTTGTAGGTATGTATCCCTTCTAAGCTATCCTTTATATAGTAGCAAGTTATTCAGCATATCTCAAGTGATTAACCTCTCTGTACTAAGGATACCAGTCGGTTGCAAGAAGAGAATAATCCTGGGATATCTTGAAGTAGTGGTAGGGGGCTCTACTTCTATATGCTGGCATCATTAAGAAGATGATTATGGGCTATTAGGCTATGTGTCCCTGTCCACCTCCAAAACTGGCAATACTGTCTCCACCTGCCCATTCACTTAGTCCAGCTATCATTCATTGCTTTGGTCTTGACCAAATCCCAGGACTAGAAAGATCACCTACATAATACTGTCATTCCTTCCATCAAATAGAAGTTGTTGCTCGTCTGGTCAAGATAAAATAGATGAACAGTTGTGGGTTCGGTTCAAGCAGCTTTATTACACACAGACACATCAGGAATGAGGCTTTGTAATTTAAACTTAAATAAACTTATAAACAGACTGACTACCACACTCATGCATGTCAACAGTCTGCCTCTTCTCTCAAAATGGCACTGCTGCCTGCATCTGCTCATTATTTACATGCATGTGCTTACATCTGGAAATGTTTCTTAAAGTTACATTCACACATTCTGTTCTACGTCCTCTCTCTTTGAAAAAAGATCATATACCAAATGACAGTATTCAGTGACATGCAGTTACATAGAACTAATTCTATGATATGCAATCATACAAAATCAGACACATATAAAACAATCATGTCCAGGTTGCTGTGTATTTTACACTAAGTCTAGAAATATGACCTGATTGTGTATCATAGCAATGGGGACTGTCTTCAAGGAATGTTCAGCTCTGGGGACATCTGGGACATCATCAGGAAGGGAAATGGATACTGAAACATGTTCTTTGGTATGAACAATGTCAGGGTTGCTCTGAGACCTAGAGTCTGTATCACAGGTGCGATGCTGTGATATCATTTCTGACACAGGAAGAAGATGCCTGCAGTTTCTTCTGTATTCTATACCCTCAGATTCTACAAAATAGGATCTTGGCTCGGCACATATACCTTTCAGTTGACCAATTCGATCAAAGCCTTTCACCGGTTGCATCCTCACTGTCTCTCCTTCTTTCAATGGATGAAGAAATCTGCTCATTTTATCATAGCTGGACTTCTGAAAGGAACGCTTCTTAAAAAGTTGGGCTTTGATTGCTTTATTGTTTTTAGCATTAGGCACCAACAAACTAGAACTGATAAGCAAGGTTGTTCTTGTTTGCCTAGATAGAAGTCTCCACCAACAGAGCGTATACATTTTCTTTTATTGTGGCCACAACATGAAAAATCAGACCAGTTTCGGTAACCAAGCCTTCATCAGTGATCACTGATGAAGGTTTGGTTGCCAAAACCGGTCTGATTTTTCATGGTGTAGCCATAATAAAAGAAAATTTATACACTCTGTTGGTGCTGGCTTTGCATTTTTAGAGTGCTTGGAGATTTTGGGCCTTTGCATCAGTCTTATCGTGTAGGGGTGTGTCACTGGAACTCTAGATAGAAGTCTCCAAGCAGGTGAGTCAAGTAGGTTGTCATGGGGTATATTTCTGAGATTAAGCAAATTCAAAAAGACAGCAGTATTGTCAAACTTTGATCTCTCTAGTAATTAATTTGCACTCTGTACCGCATGTTCAGCAAGGCCGTTTGACTGTGGGTACTCCAGGCTACTAGTAACATGGATAAAGTGCCACTCTTTTGCAAATTTCTGAAACAGTTGACTGGTATACTGGCTTATGGGTACCATTGTCAGAAATAACTGTGCAGACTAGCATGGTCTGAGAAATGATGTTTTATCTTAGTAATAACAGCACTGGACATTAGGTTAGGTAGCAGATCAATCTCAAACCAGTTCAAATAAGAGTCTACCAACACTAAGTAATACTGATTGTTCTACTCAAATATGTCAGTGGCTACTGTTGAACAAGGTTGGTTTAGCTGAAGTGGCTCTTTTTGCAAATGTTGTTTAGTATTGTTGCATACTGAACAAGAAGCTGTTCTGTGGTATTTCTAGGTGATCTGGATAAGGTATCAGCCAGATAAAGAAGTCTGCCTTTTGTGTAGACCATTTTGATATTATATTTTTGCAATCTAAGCATCATTCTTTGTAGTCTTGCTGGAGTGGTATGCATAGGCTTCTTTAAAATAGTCTGATGAAGCAACTAAGGTTGCGAAAGCGCTCACCTCTCTTTTATGTATTTTATTTGTTTGTTTAATAAAGACGTTATTGTGTGGTTACCGGTATAGTGTTGTTTTTACAAGTTCCTTTTTTATATACTGGGCTTTACCTGACAGCCATTTTTGCTTGTTATATATTTCTTTAAAATAGTGACTAGAGGTTGATGATCAGTTTCTATTTGGATAGCTCGGCCATAAATATAATCATGGAACTTCAAACATGCAAACACATTTACCAAAAGTTCCTTCTCAGTTTGAACATACTGCATCTTTGTTTGGGTAAGAGTTCTAGATGCATAGGCAACAGGTTTGTCCCCTTAAAGAATAACTGCACAACAACTGAGCTTTGGAAAGAACTATTGGTTTGTGGACATCATAGTATCTCAATGTAGGTGGTTTGGCAATTTGCTGTTTGAGGTTATCAAATGCTATCTGGTGTTGTTCTAACCATGACCAGACAACATTTGTGTGTGTGAGTTCTCTTAAAAGGCACTGATAACTCACTAAAGTCAGGGATAAATTAGCCCAAATAGTTAACCATACCAAGGAAACTCTGTAAGGCTTGGGCATTATCTGGAGCTGGCATCTCAAGAATGTCTGCATGTTTAGAAGGGTCTGGTCATAAACCTGTACTGTAAATAAATGACCTACATAAGTAACTTCTGGTACTCTGAATTTACATTTCATTGGACTATGCTTTAAGTTCACTTCACGTGCTCTGTTCAGACCTTTCCTGTGGTTTCTATCATGCTCTGTTTCACCATTGCTCCAACCAGTAAATCATCAAGTATTACAGCATACGGATAACCCAAAAAAATTTACTCCATTGCACATTGAAAGACTTAACTGGCAGAATTTATTACAAAAGGCATCCTGAGGAATCTGTATCTACCAAATGTGGTCCTGAATGTAGTCAGTAATGAAGATTTGCAGTCAAGCATCACTTACCAAAATAAACTCTTTGCATCTAAGGCAGAAAAAACAGTGACATTTGGCATGGGGCTGGCAACCTCTTCAACTCTACGCATAGGATGATAAGTCTCTTTAATGCCTTTTTCAAGTCTCTTGGGTCAATGCATATTCTGATTTCATCTGAACTTTCCTTGTGAGCAGCTACCATGGAAGACACCCACTCACTTGGTTCTGTGGCTGGACAAATCACATCTTACTGTACTATTTTGTCTAACTGGACTTTGACTTTGTCCTGCATAGCTATTGGAACTCTCCTCACTGGCTTGACCATTGGACTCTCAAAATGGCACTGCTGCCTGCACATGCTCACTATTTATATGCATGTGCTTACATATGGAAATGCTTCTTAAAGTTACATACACACTCTGTTCTACAGAGTTGAGCAGGATTAACATCAGAATTCTTTTTCCACACCAGGTCTTATAATTACCTGGACTGCATAAATGAACCTGCATCTGGGTCATTATCTGGGATTCATCCCCTCTACAGCAATGTAGCTGGTTTGCCCTGCAAGACTTGCAGAGTTTGTCACATGGATCAGCAAATGTTTGTGAATATTGTCACTGTATTTGATCAGTCTCTTGTATAGGGTCATAGGATCATAGGAAGTCACTAGGCTATTGGGCCTGAGGCCCTTATAAGCCTAGCCAAGAGTTTAGCCCATGTTTAGACAAGTCAGCATCCGATGTCCCTGACCAGCAGGGACAAGGGTGGAATCCCAGGGATGTATTTTCTGTTTCCCATCCAGTTATCCAGGTTACGTTTAAAAAGGAGCAAAGAGGTACTCTGCTTGACATGGAGAGGGAATCTTTTCCACAGATAGGGAAGTCTCTGGGACACAAATCTGTCAAGTCAACAAGTCCTATTGATGTCACAGACCAGGTTGAGGCCGCACCTGCAGGTTACTCAAGTGGAGCTTGACTTGCGGATATGCAGCAGTCCCATCAAGGTGGGGTTCAAGATCGCCTTTTATGCCAGACAAAGGTCACCTCACAGGAGTGTGTATGAAACTGCTTAGAGGGACAGGGCTTTTAGCCTATCCGTGCATGGTAGATTTTTGAGGCCCTGGATTCTCTTAGTGAGGAATATCTGTGGTCTTTCTAGCTGCTGCATGTGTTTTGCGAGGTACGTGCTGAACAGGGCATTGTACTCAATAATGGGCTTCATAAGGGAAGAATATAGGGATATTATAACCTACTTATCTCTGGAAGAGATACCCTTACTTATGAGGTGGACCATGTAGAAAGCCTTCAGTACAATGGACACAACATGGTGGCCAGAAGTCAGGTTGCTATCAACCTGGGGGCCCAAATGCCTCACAACAGATTGCGTGCTTAGGGCCTTGTTATTAATGTGATAATTTGTGAGGACATCATTCTTCCCAAAGGGGAAGATGATGCACTTATTGGTATTCACCTTGAGGCCATGTTTCTGACACCAGTCAATTATTTGGGTGAGACCCTCTTGGAGGATGTCCACATCACTAGGGGAATTGTTGACAGTTCCCAGCTTACAGTCATCTGCAAACTTGGTCCGCCACAGCCCACTGGTTTTGACTTGCAACTCAGAAAGGCATATCCCAAATAACAGAGGCCCTAATAACAAACCCTGAGGTGCACCACTCGTTAGGGGTCTACTGCTTAAGGTGGCTTCCTCTATTTTGACTAGATGGGTTTTATCAGTGAGCCACTTAGCCACCCATCTAGTAACATACGGACTGATGCCTACTTGAGAGAGTTTATCCATTATGCCTGAGAGGGGAATAGTGTCAAAGGCTTTGGCCAGTTCAAGGTAGGCAGTGTGCACCACCTTCCCCTCATCCATGACTTTCATAACTGTTTCAAAGAAATTGACCAAATTTAACAGACATGACCTCCCCTTGATGAAGCCAAACTGTTTGAGATCAAGTGTTTTGAAGTTGCCAATGTCCTAGTAAATGAGGTCCATGATAATCCATTCCATGGCCTTGCAGATCAAGCTAGTTAGGGTGATGGGGGTCTCTAATTTCCTCGATCGGTGGATGCTCCACCTTTGTGCAAAAGGATGACAGTGGATGTCTTCCACTCAGCTGGGATGAAGCCAGTACTCAGGCTTTTGTTGAATAGTGCACCTAATGGTGCTGCAAGTTCCTGCTTGAGTTCATGTAGGATGCAGCCTGGGAAGTTATCGGGTCCCATGAAGGCTGTATTTTTTGCCTTTGAAAGAGCAGTGATGACCTGTTCCCTAGATATAAGGGGAAGGGGGCAGGTACTGGTGATGTCCTGATTTACTGATGGGGGACAGACGGGCAAAGTTTTTGCTAAATCTGTCAGTCAGCAAGTTTGCTATATCTATGGAATTTGAATATGTGGTGCCCTTGACCACCAGTTCTGAACAGATCTGGGTGCTTCCTTTGCGATTGTGTACATATGTGAAGAAGGAAGGCCTTTTGACTGCCTCTAGTAGATGTGATTAATTTGGACTTGACGTTTGCTATGGAGAATTTCACTAGTGCTCTTATTTGCTTGTTCAAGCTAAGGAGAGATTTCTTCCAATTAGGCAGCTGCTCCTTTTTGGTCCTGGACAGCATTTTTTTTCCTTTTGTTACAGAGTTTGTTTATTGCAGATGTTCACCAGACAGGTTTGCTCTTCCTTGCAGAGGATGATTTAGTCCTGTCAGGTATTCTTGATTCCATGCATCTATATAAATGCTTGTATAGTACTTTGGTGTAGTCTTGGATACTGGGGCCAGTTCCTAGAGCGGGGAGAGGGGGCTGTGAAGCTGTTTATACCGGTTCACATTTTGCAGACAATAAGATTCTGAAACAGTGCATGCTAATGAAGCCCATTAGTAATGTATCGCATTGGAGAGCTAAATATCATGCTAATATAGTATATAATTATGTATATTCAAGACACACACACATATATGTGATTATTGCCTCTGTACATGGAAACAATGTAGTTTCCCGATGCCATGGTATGTCTACTTATCTATTATATCACATCGGTACACAGGTACATAGGTACACATTAGGCTAATGACTAACAGGGCTTTTATAAGTCTAGCCACACAACCCAACCCAATTGCATCCTCTAGTAACATGTGTGTCTTAACTGAGGGTATGTTTGTTAGGAGGGATATGTTAGGAGGATGCTAAAAAGTTATGTGGGGGAGTATGTTAATTAGGGAATGTTTACTGTTAGCCTCTGTTGGTAAGAGACATGGGAGGACAGACCAGGGATGAATTTATGATTACCCATCCAGTGTTTGTTAGGAAATGTATACTGTCAGCCTCTGTCTCTAAGAGACATAGGGGCCAGCCCAGTGATGAATTTGTGATTTCCCATCCAGTGGTTAAGATTACATTTGAATTAGGGCAAGGGAGTCTATTCCAGAGCACGGGGATCCTTTCAGTCACACATCTGTCTTGCCAGCATGTTCTATTTATGTTACAAACAAGCAAAGTTTAAATCCCTGGAGCTAGTGTTTCTGGTGCTGCTCATTTTGTAGATGTGCAAAGGCTCCATTGGGGCTGGATCTAAGGATACTTCATATGCCAAACACAGACTGCCTCTCAACAACCTGTAGAAGACCATGTATAAAGACAGGGATCTAAGGTGATCTGTATAGGATAATATGTTAATACCTTGGATTCCCTTAGTGAGGAACCTCTGTGGGCATACCAACTGTTGCATATGCCAGTCAGGTACATGCTGAAGGGGACATTGTACTTAATGATGGGTTTGATAAGGGATGAATAGAGTGGTACTATAACTTCCTTGGACCTGGATGCCACACCCTTACTTATAAGTTGGGTAACATAAAATTATCTTACTACCTTGGCTACTTGTTGGTCAAAGGCCAAATTACTATCTACATATGTTCCCAGATCTCCAACTACCAGGTCAACTCTTATGGGTGTGTTATCAATGGAGTAATTTGCCTGTGTAGAAGTTTTCCCAAATGGCACTGTAATGCATTTATTTTTATTGAGTTTTGATCTATGGCTTATGCACCAGTTATTTGTCTGCATTAGACCCATTTGCTGGATGTTAATGTCATGGGGAGAATTTATGACAGCTCCCAATTTGCAGTCGTCTGCGAACATGGTGACCCAGAAGTCCTTGACATTAGTCTTGACCTCTGAGAAGTAGATGCCAAACAGGAGTGAGCCCAGCATAGATCCCTGTGTTATTTCAACAGTGACCTTCTCCTTGGTGAAGGTGGTCTCACCAGTCCTGACTTCTTGGGTCCTGTCAGCCAGCTGGCAATCCATCAAGTTGTGTAGGGATTGATGCCTAGTAAAGTGAGTTTTTCCACAATACCTGAGTGAGGCATCCATTGTCTTGGTTACCTTCTCAAAGAAGTCTACCAGGTTAAGTAGGCATGATCTTTCTTTGACAAAACCAAACTGGAACGGGTCCTGTTGTCTGTAGGTTGCCAGTGTCTGTTGACCATTTACATGATAATTAGTTCCATAGCTTTTCATATTAGACTAGTCAGACTACTGGGGTTGTATTTCCTGGGGTCAGTTGATGGTCCACTCTTGTGAAGGGGGATAGCCATTGCTGTCCTCCATTCACTTGGTACATAGCCTGTTTTGAGGCTGTAGTTGAAAAATGACTCAAGTGGTCCTAATAGGTCATGCTTCAAGCTATTTAGGAGCCAACCTGGGATAATGCCAGGCCCCACTGAAGCTGTGTTTTTAGCCTTGATGAGCACCACTATGACTTGGTCCCTGCTGATAGTTGGGGGTTATGCTTGTAGAGGTTAAACAAAGGGGTGGTTGGGAGGTTTGGGAGGAATTAAGTTTGAGATGAATTTGTTGGCCCACAGATTTGATATGTCACTCTGCTTATTGAAATTAGTACCATTTGGTACTATTTATGCACACAGTTGCATGTTACCTTTGAGGTTTCAGACATAGCTGTAGAAGGCCTAGTGATTGTCTTTAGACTGAGAAGCTATCTAGACCTCATAACTGGCCTTTTTGGATTTAATTAGCCCTTTACGTTTCCTGTTTAGTTGAATTAGTGAGCTCTTGTTATTATGACAGATGCACTTTCTGACTTTGTCCATGACTTTTTTTCCTTTTGTTATATACCCTACTAAGATTATTTTTTTTTTATTTTTTATTTTACATTTGTTGACCGGGATAGCCTGACTGGATATATGTCCATTTTCAGCAGAGGCCTAGGGAGAAAAGCTCCAAGGGTAAGCAGATACAGCATTACATAATACCAGCATTACATTTTACAAACAGACTATTTACAGAGATTACATAAGTAAGCAAGTTAAACAAGCTCCACAGGTTAGAGTTAATCCCGAGCGTAAGTCAGGATTAAATTAAATTACACAGTAAGATGGTTAATAGATTTTTACACATTCCAGCGAGAATTAGCCAGGCTTGATACAGTGACATAGCCAGTTAACTGACAAATGTTGTTTGAGCCTAGTTTTAAATTGACCTAAGGTGGAAAGTAAGGTAATATCAGCTGGAAGAACGTTCCAGGATCTACTTACAGAGTTTGCAGAGAGAGAGAGAGTCACCGGCTGTGTTATTAATTTTGCTAGTCTGAATTAGTAGTTTGTTAGAAGATCTTAGCGGTCTAGGATTGTTATAGGGGGTGATAATATTTTTAAGTGCAGGAGTATTGTCTGATTATAGAGGATTTTATAGGCCATAATCAGTTGGTTATACTGGATTTAGCTGGGTAGTTCAAGCCACCCAAGCTGGTTTAGATTGATGCAATGATGTTTCCTAAATGGCAGCCCAGTGGCAAACCTGGCAATGTGGTTGTAGGAAGTTGTTTAAATTTAATAGTAGAGGTGATGCATGCAGAAGGGTTAAAAGAAGGTGAGAGAGAGCTATGGCAATTTTAGCTGGAGGGGTTAGGAAGGCTTTTATTCTGTAAAGTGACCCTAGTTTTTTATTGATGGTTTTGATAGTTTGGTTAACATGTAGGTCAAATTTTAGATTATTATCTATGATGACACCTAATAGTTTTGTAGAGGGGTCAGGGGAGATTATTGTGCCATCATTTGGATTTATGGTAAAGGTGAAAGCGGTAGACCTAGGTGTTGGTGAAAATAACAGCATTTTAGTTTTTTGGGGATTTAGGATCAGTTGACATTCAGAAAGCCAGTTTTCTATTGTATTAAAAATGGTCTGGGTAGCTGACAATAAATCTACTGGAGATGTAGCCGAGCAAATCAGAGTAGAGTCATCAGCATATTGGATACAGCTGACTTTTGGGATGACAGTATAAAGGTCGTTAATGAAGATCGAGAACAGCAAGGGCCCTAGTATAGAGCCTTGTGGTACTCCAAGGGTGTTAGGTAGAAGGTTAGAGAGTTTGTTCTGCCAGAGGACAGTCTGCTGTCGACCATTCAGGTAGGACTGAAACCATTGAAGGGCTCTAGTATCTAGACAGAATGTTTGCAGGGTGTGGATTAAAAGTTGGTGATCAACCATATTGAATGTCTTGGAAAGATCAAAGAAGAGGGCTGAGGATATATAATTATTGTTCGATTATGGCTTATGGTATTGGTAAAGGCTAGGAGGGCTGAAGTAGTGCTGTGATGAGGATGGAAGCTATGCTGTCTGCCATAAGGTGATTCTGGATTAGGTGGTGCATGAGTTGTCTATGAATACATTTTTCCATAATCTTTGCAAGTGGAGAGAGTATAGCTATTGGCCTATAATTGGAGAATTCAGTAGAGCTGCCTCCTTTGTGAAGTGGGATTACATAGGATAATTTCCAGATGGTGGGAATTTTAGCTTCTACTATGGTTCGATTGATTTGTATTGAGATGGGGTAAGCAATAGCATCAGCTGATTTTTGTAGGTACTTGGCAGGGAGTTGATCAGCAGAAAGTGTAGTGGGTTTTAATTTTTTGATCAAGGTACAGATAAGTGAAGTGGTGACTGGTTGGAAGCTGAATGTGAGTAGGTTTCTAGGGGTGCTACTTTCAGTACCAGGGGAGCTAGGAGGTAGTTGGCTAACTAGGGCTTGAATTGTCTCAGTAAAGAATCGGTTAAAACTGACAGAAACATCTTCAGGGGTATTATCAATAGTAGCAGCAGGGATTGGAGTTGAAGTTTGTCCAGAATGTAGTAGATTATTTAAACCTGCCCAAAACTTTTGAGGGTTATTTTGATTTACTGTCTGTAAATTACAGTAGTATTGTTTTTTGTCTTGTAAAATGGATTTTTTAGTTTTGTTCTTGGATTGCCTGAATTTAATGTGATCTTGGGGGTCTTTAGAAGAACGCCATAAAGCCCATGCAATGTTTCTAAGGGTAATTTTGAGTTTAGACTCTTTAGAAAGCCATGTTGCAGTTTTTGCCTTTGTTCTCTTTGAACGAACAGGTGCATGCAAATCAAGGATCTCAAGGAATTTGTAGTTAAAGTATGCTACTGCTTCCTCTAAGGGGAGGTGTTTTAGAATAGACCAATTACATAAGTTTAGTTCTTGTTGGAATTTGGCAGGGTCAAAGTTTATATTGTTTCTAACCTTTCTGAGTAAGGGTTGTTGGGAATTAATGGCTTTGTGCTTAATTATATATGTGAGAAGGTGATTGCTTAGGCCATCAGGGAGGGTACCAGAGGCATACAGCTTTCTTTTTGGATGGGTTTACCTATCCTGGTAGGGGTGGATATGATTTGTGTAAATGCATGCAGGTTAATATGGGTGGTTGAGGATTCTGAGGAACAGGTGCCCCAGTCTATGTTAAAGTCTCCAAGTAGTAGGGTTTCTTGGGGGTAGTGACATGATAGCCAGTGCAGGATATATTCAAGAGTAGATGTATTGTTACCTGGGGGTATGTACATACAGATGATATTAATGCATTTATTTTTATTAAGTTGCAGTTTGGTGGCAAGAATCTCCAAGTTATTAATCTGAGGCGGTTGTATTACATCTATGGTGACATTCAACTCAGATTTATAGAGTACAGCTACCCCACCCCCTTCCACGAAGCACGATCCAGCCTGTGTATGTTGTACCCAGGTGGTAACACTTCATTGTCTGTAGTGTTAGGTTCTAACCAGGTTTCAGATAAACAGAGAATCTCAGGGGAGTGGACATCCAGAAGTGCATGCAATTCATGTACCTTGTTATTAATGCTTCTAATATTTAGATGACAGGCTTGGAGAGAGTTAGTTGGCCTAGTAATTGTAGGTTTGTAGCTTAGATTGCAAGTAGAGGGGGGTATGTGTATCTGAAGTGGGTGGGCCATGGTTGGGGTGAATATCACCACCGATTATTAGGTTAAGTCTATACTTGGTAATGAACTTCAGGAATTTGTTTATTAGCTTGTGGTAGTGTTTGGATCTAGAGCTAATATGCCTGGGGTTGAGATGATGATAGACTGAACACGATGTTGGATAGGACCTGGTACTGTAAGCATGGTTGAAGGTGGGAGAATTTACAGCTGGGGTGATAGTATGGCCTTTCGGGACCTGAAATCCTGTGAGAAACTGGTTTTCATACAAGGTAAGTAGGTATGGTGCGAACATGAGGAGTAGTAAAGAGGAGTATATCATTATCTGTGATTCAGCTAGTGAGTTAAGAAACTATTTTACCTGGTGATGCAACACCAGAAGATAGAGTGGTGACGGAAAGGTACTGGAAGGGGGATGGGAGAATGCCAGATGAAAGCTAATAGGTGCTATTGAAATGTAGGTAGAAGAATGGGGGTGGGAGGAATTATCGCAGATGAAAGCCGATAGGATCTAGAAAATGGGGAGTGGCTATAGTACTATAAATTTATAGGTACTGGGGGAGGGAGGGAATTGGGGGCAGGGAGTGGAGTGAAGAGAGCCCGAGCACAGCAAGGGCGAAATTAGCAGGGCTATTGCAGTTTACAAGGTTTCCTAAGGTATCCTAAAGCTATAAGGCAAGTATTATAGCTCTTAATGTAAGAGTCAGTTTACTTAAGTTACAGGGGAAGGAGGCAAACACTCAAGTAGAAAAAGAGCCCTATGGCTGACCAAAATGGTGACCTGCTTAATTACACAGCACTGTAAGTGAAAGCTTAACAAATGCTTTTTGTGTGCAACCTACTCTGCTTAAATGCTGAGAGAAACTGCGGTCCTGTAGATTCCGTTTTGTAGGGAACTGTAGAGTTCAACTAGGAAAAGAGAAAAGCAGAGATTCTAGGGTAAGCATGAAGGCAACAACAGGCAGTTATTTTATAATAATACATTCAGAAAGGTTTGATGGTGGGTGGGTAAAGTAGCATACTCCAGAATGAACAAAGATTTATAGCTAAGAAACCTAAGCAAGAGAGCAATGCAGTAAATAAACACTTGCCAGATTTTAAAGATATACCAGAAAAATTAAATCAATTGTTCACAATTGTACAACTGGAAAATTGCCAGTAAAAGCACTTAGCTAGCCCAATTTATTCAAATCATAAAAGCACTTCTTCAATGTGTGTGTGCAATTTAAACATTAAAAACACATACAGCAAGTAGGAGCTCTGATTATACACTTTCTCTAGGTACAGTTTCAGTTTAAACACAAATATTACCACAGAAATTCAGTAAAGTCACTAGCTACTTATAGAGCCTCTGCAATAAAATAGAGCAGTCTGTGCAGAATCAGAATTTAGCAGCAGGTCATTCAGTTATACAAAAAACAGTAAAAGATCCATACAATGAAGAAACTTACTCTGAGTCACACCAGGTCAGCCAAGGGGGGAAGAGAGAGGGAAATCCTAAGCACCTAGATTTGAAAATTATGCCTGTACTGAATTGTAGCAGTTTAACCTGTTTGAGGAATGAGGGGGGTGGGGGAAAAGAGAAGGCAGTAGTAGTGGTTACAGGGAATACCCTGATTGACTCAAGACATCATACCAGAGGTAAGTTGAATGTAAGGGCCTAAAATCTGCACTCAGCACTATAATGTTATTTGCACTCAGTACTTTAATTTTAATGTTACTTACACTCAGCACTGTAATTTCACTTATGTTTAGCAGGAAAGACAGACCAACAGTATATAATTTTGGGATTTTTTACAAGGGTTACTTGTTCAAATGTCAGGCTATTGCAGTTTACAAGGTTTCCTAAGGTGTCCTAAAGCTATAAGGTAAGTATTGTAGTTCTTAATGTAAGAGTCAGTTTACTTAAGTTACAGGGGAAGGAGGCAAACACTCAAGTAGAAAAAGAGCCCTATGGCTGACCAAAATGGTGACCTGCTTAATTACACAGCACTGTAAGTGAAAGCTTAACAAATGCTTTTTGTGTGCAACGTACTCTGCTTGAATGCTGGAGAAACTGTTTGCAGTCCTGTAGACTCCGTTTTGTAGAGAACTGTAGAGTTCAACTAGCAAAAGAGAAAAGCAGAGATTCTAGGGTAAGCATGAAGGCAACAACAGGCAGTTATTTTATAATAATACACTGAGAAAGGTTTGATGGTGGGGGGGTAAAGTAGCATACTTCAAAATGAACTAAGATTTATAGCTAAGAAACCTAAGCAAGAGAGCAATGCAGTAAATAAACACTTGCCAGATTTTAAAGTTATACCAGAAAAACTAAATCAATTATTCATAATTGTACAACTGGAAAATTGCCAGTAAAACCACTTCAGGTATAGCTAGCCCAAGTTATTCAAGTCATAAAAGCATGTCTTCAATGTGTGTGTGCAATTTAAACATTAAAAACACATGCAGCAAGTAGGAGCTCTGATTATACACTTTCTCTAAGTACAGTTTCAGTTTAAACACAAATATTACCACAGAAATTCAGTAAAAGCACTAGCTACTTATAGAGCCTCTGCAATAAAATAGAGCAGTCTGTGCAGAATCAGAATTTAGCAGCAGGTCATTCAGTTACACAAAAAACAGTAAAAGATCCATACAATGAAGAAACTTACACTGAGTCACACCAGGTCAGCCAAGGGGGGAAGAGAGAGGGAAACCCTAAGCACCTAGATTTGAAAATGATGCCTGTACTGAATTGTAGCAGTTTAACCTGTTTGAGGAAAGAGGGGGTGGGGGGAAAAGAGAAGGCAGTAGGAGTGGTTACAGGGAATACCCTGATTGACTCAAGACACCACACCAGAGGTAAGTTGAATGTAAGGGCCTAAAATCTGCATTCAGCACTATAATGTTATTTGCACTCAGTACTTTAATTTTAATGTTACTTGCACTCAACACTGTAATTTCACTTATGTTTAGCAGGAAAGATAGACCAACAGTATACAATTTGGGGAATTTTTACAAGGGTTACTTATTCAAATCTCAGGCTATTGCAGTTTACAAGGTTTCCTAAGGTATCCTAAAGCTATAAGGTAAGTATTATAGTTCTTAATGTAAGAGTCAGTTTACTTAAGTTACAGGGGAAGGAGGCAAACACTCTTGTAGAAAAAGAGCCCTATGGCTGACTAAAATGGTGACCTGCTTAATTACACAGCACTGTAAGTGAAAGCTTAACAAATGATTTTTGTGTGCAACCCACTCTGCTTAAATGCTGAAAGAAACTGCAATCCTGTAGACTCTGTTTTGTAGGGAAGTGTAGAGTTCAATCTGCTTAAATGCTGAGAGAAACTGTTTGCAGTCCTGTAGACTTCGTTTTGTAGGCAACTGTGCAGTTCAATCTGCTTAAATGCTAAGAGAAACTGCAGTCCTGTAGACTCCATTTTGTAGGGAACTGTACAGTTCAATCTGCTTAAATGCTGAGAGAAACTGTTTGCAATCCTGTAGACTCCATTTTGTAGGGAACTGTAGAGTTCAAAATGAGTCACACCAGGTCAGCCAAGGGGGGAAGAGAGAGGGAAATCCTAAGCACCTAGATGCCAGATTCTTGAGACAGATGGTGACCATCCTAGATTAGGATTTCACAGTGCAACTTGTGCCTGGGGTTTGTTTTGAGCTTACTTCTGATAGGTTCAACAGCTTCTATGCAGCCATTTACATTTTTGCACAGTGTTTCTGTGAATAATTTTGCATAGGTTGCTGTGCACTCCAGGCTGGGTGGGGCATTGAATTTTGTCAAACCTTCATTTAATAGGATGTAGTTTGCTTTAGAATAGTTTCTAACTGTAACAGATTTAGCTGAGATTTCCAAGCTGATTTTTATTTTGAATGAGTGAGCTTTGTGATCCAACCTCACCAATGAGGATGGATGTGACATGGAGAGGGGGGTGCAGTGTTCTCGCATATTTTTGAGAACAAGCACCAGTATGTTTGGACCTCTTGCTGAAGTGTGCGCTAACTAATCAAGCACATTTGTGTTAATAGCATCCAGAAAATGTTGTGTCTGCAAGTTGGTGGCAGTGTATGTTTCACAGCCTATCAGTGACGGCTGGTGACTTCAAATCAAAGGGGGGCTGCAGGAAACAGCTGAATGGGTGTGGCAAACTAGAAAGGGGAGGAGCTATGCTCAAAACCACAAAAACTGTAACTTTAATTAAATACTCTGCCCTATGTGCCAAACCATCATTATGAGAGTCCAATCAAGACAAAATGAAGTGTAGAAGAAAAAACATATTTCAATCCATCGGCTGCATGCCAGCTTACTTAATATCTAGATGAAAACAAAAAGGTTGTGAGACATGAAAAAATAAATTACTTTTTAAATACATTACTGGAATACTAGTCAAAATCAAGTATAAGAAAAACAAGCAGCACTCAACTCAAACCACTTCTCCTTGTACTCCAGTTCTAATTATAATTTATATTCAGCTTTATTAAAGTACCAAGTAACATGCTGAAAGTAGCAATCTCTGTGATACCCCCACTTGTAATAATGTTTCTTATCCAAAAAAGACCTGCTGCCTGACAACGATCTACTTGTTTCATGTGGAAAACATAATCAAAGTAAAAAATGAAAAGCAAACAGGAAACAAGCTCAACATACATTGCTTAAAGGATTACTGCACAGGATATGGACCACACATGATAGATTGGCATTCTGTTTAGTTTGCAGGTAAAGCCTGTAATGAGCTCTTAAAATAATGTAATCCTGTCCTTTATTACAAATACTGTCATATGCATTTCAATACCCAAGGCTTATATGCTATCTAGTTATGTAAGTATTTTCTGCATGGCAACAACAGAAAGGCTTTCAATGTTGGCAATTCTTTAACAGTATGCTTATTAAAACTTACTTGCATCTTACAATCTCAGACAAGCTTACCAGATGATCATTAAAGCACTGCTACTTAAACACAGAGCAACAGGCACTTTCTGAATAATAATAAGCATAAATCAACAGTATAAAAATATGACAGAAACCAGAACATTCTGCAAAATCAAGGACAGATGAAAAGCCATTGTAGTACTTGTGTCTACCTTGGATGGGGGGATAGTCTGCACATTTATACTGCATACATGCTCCTTGCCTTGCTTGGACACATCCAGAGTCACTACTAGGGGGAGTGGGGTGCAACAAGTATGTCACAATTTGAAATGTCTCTGGCTGACTGCGATGGCCCTCACACATTTTCATACCTCTCAACCTCAGCACAAGAAATCTGGACAAAGCCATGCATAGAAGTGGGACAAAGGCCCAAAAATAAGGACAATTTTTAAATATTGCTCTTATAAACTTAGAAAAATAATAGAATAGTAGGTGTTGCATCAGTATGAATTTTCTGAAGGGTATGAAATCTGAAACTGAAATGTCTGTCATTATTTTCTAACTTCAGTCTTTAATGATTTGCCACTAATTTGCCAAAATAAAACACAATTTTATGAAAAATGGACCAAAAATGTGATTCAAAAATATAAAATAGCCACACAATACAGCTAGGAACCTGTCAAAGAAGGGACACTTTTTAATATTAGTACTGCTAACTTGAGCAGCTTATAAAATAAAAGAATCTACATGCATTTCTGAAATAAAAGTAATCTATAACTGATTATTACAGTTATTTATTAATTGTAAACCCTCCATGTTTTCTTCCAAAATTGCCATTTTGCAGAGGGATTATTAGGGGAAGAGCAACATTTTGAGCCAAAATAGGGGACAGTTGAGAGATTTGCACATGCCTAATTCCTTAAAGCAATTTATTTGCATGTACCTCTGAACCTGTTAATGCAGGAAATCTGGACAAGGACAAATATATGGGGAGAACATATAAGCAGTACTAAAAATTGCTCTTGTATAAACTGAGACAGTTGATTGAATAACAGGTCTTGCTTTAGCATGCATTTTTCTGAAGGGTATGAAGTCTGAAACTCAGTGTCTGTTATTATTTAGTGACTTCATTCCTAAATGATTTGACAGAAAACCACAAATTTTATGAGGAACAAATGAAAAATAAGAAGCAAAAATCTATTAATTCTGCAAAAATCTGGACAGTTGAGAGGTATAGTTCAGCCGGGGCTGTCTTTGAGTTTGCTGCCCTTCCCCCCTCACAAAATCATGGTCGAATGGAGCTTCCCACCTGCAGCCATTCCAATGAACCATTACTTGACTATTTCACCCCATTTACCATAAACACTAATGTGCATACTGCTTTACTTCTGCGATGATTTGGACTTCATTTAAAAGTTTTATTTTGCATTTTACAGCACAAACACTAATAGATATCATATCTGCTAAACAACGCAATGCAGTCTTACAATGAGAACAGACTTAGCATTAAAACTTCTCTGCCCTTGAAAATTCACAATAACTGAAACAGCATTGAAACCCACATTCAAAGAAAATACATTTTGCCAGTGGCAGATTAACTTTGGGTTTGGGCTGTTTTCAAATCACAGGCCCGTTGCACACAAAACATACACATGCTCTTTCATACACCTTCCTGATTGTATTAAATTATATTCCTTGTACAATACTGTACAGTTTTAGAGGGTGTTTTAAATTTATTGTTTTGAAATTTTTCCAGTAAACAATGAAACAAAATGCATGTACCAGTAATGACAAAACTGCCCAATTCAGAACATTTCCATCATAAAAGTCTACTCAAACTTATACAGTCCACCAGTATCAGTACATATGCACAATCTCTGAAGAAGTAAAAGTCATCTAAATAATTCTACATTAAAGAGATCTGTAACTAATGAACAGGTTGCTGCTAGCAAACAACTTAGTATTTCATTCTTTCATCTACAAATAAAGTGCCAGTTACCCTTGAGGAATAAATTGCCTATCTTACACTAAAAAAAATGATAAGCTAGTAATATTGCAATAGGGAATGGATGGCAAACTGATAACAGGTTCATAGTTACTAGGTATCTTCGCATCCACCCGTTTTGCAACACAGTACAGTATCAGCAATGCATCTATCTACTGTGGGAGTAGAACCCACAGTCTTCTGCATCAAAAGCAAGTGTACTACCTGTTGTGCTATTAACAATGCAAGCAGACTCAGCATAAGCAGCACTAAACTTTTGCTCCCCTGCAGCTCTCAGCTCCTTGTAAAATCTACTCACTCAGTTGTATCTCTGAACTTTGCAGCACAAAGAAATCTGGAAAAAGCCAAAGTTTATTGTGGGGGGGGGACAAATGCCCAAAAACCAGGGACACATTTTAAACATTGTTTGTATAATGTTGGAAAGTTGCTAGAATAAAATGCTATGTTACCACCATACATTTCACTGCCAAGCCTTAAACCCAGGACCCTGTGCAAAACAGTCAGAGCAGCATATCACTATGCTAAATTAGCTGTTTTGTGAAAAAGGAAGACGAAAACTTAAATGGCTACCATTTAGTGAATTCAGTTCTCACCATAGCACACCTGTCAACCTCTTAGCACAAAACAGCTGAACAAAGCCAATAATGGGTGAATATAGCCCCCAAACATTCAGTGAATTCAGTTCTCACCATAGCTCTCAACCTCTTAGCAAAAAACACCCGGCCAAAGCCAGTAATGGGGGAATGTAGCCACCAAACATAGTCATGAATTCAGTTCTTACCATAGCACAAAACCTGGATGAAGCCAATAATGGGGGAATACAGTTCCAAAAATAGGGACAAATTTCAAATATCCATCTTATACACTTAGAAAATTGCTAGAATAAAAGCGTTTGTGTTACCATGCACTTTCTGAAGAATATGAAATCTGATATTCATATGCGTGTCATTTTTAACATTTGTTAACCAGGAAAGTCTGACTTGGAACAAAAGCTAATTTTTAGTAGAGACCCAGGGAGAAACACTCCAGACAGACACATGTCTTTGTAAGATGGGAGGACACTAGGGGAAACAAAAACAGGGAGGGCATACAGACTCCACACAGAAGGTAAGGCATCCCAGCCAAGAATCAAACCAGAGAACATGTAGCTGTCAGGCAACAATGCTACCACTGCACCAACGCACTACTGGCTTTGCAAGGACACAAAAATACAGAAACCACAAATTTTATGAGGAACAGAACAAGTATGAGGGAAAAATCTTCAACGTTTTTACAAATGGTAGTGGATAGGCAATTCAGGCTCTTGCTTCCTAGGCCCAAGGTACAGGGTTCAAGCCTTTTTCTCTACCCACCACCATGTAGCACCTGGGGCATTTTGCACACAAACACCCCCCCCCCCCCGGGACAGGTCTGTTCATTGCAGCACTAAATCCTTCCATAGCTTTGTTCATTGCAGCAGCACTAAACCTTCCATAGCTTCGTTCGTTGGAGCACTAGAAAGCCCCGCGAGATGTCCTTCCCCAACGAGACTCCCAGCCTGCCGACATTGCAGTCCGAGTCCGATCCCTTTCCAGTGACAGTCTATGCAGTTACAACTGCATAGACTTCTGGGATCTCTGCACTTGAATGCTTCTTAATCTGGACAGCTGCTGAGACAGTCTGTGCATGCTCCAGACTGGTTCAGCAGCAGTCTGGATATTGGAAATGCTGCTAGTGCTCATGTGCAAAAGTCCGCTACTTGTGATCGTTTTTTTATTTTCTTTCTTTGGATTTTATTTTATTTTATTTTACTTTCTATTACTTTCTTTCTTTCTTTTTTTTACAGCTGGGGGGGCTGCAGTCCAGCAGTCCAATAACACGGGCTGCCCTTGCAGCCTATAGAGGGATAGTTAAAGTCTGCCATGAATGGAGTGTTTGGTTGGATGGAGAGTGCCTCCAGTAGGTCTAGATGAGAGCTGTCAGATTCTTGAGAGAGATGGTGACCTATAGCTTGCTAAGTGATAAGGAATTCTCTCTAAGGTGATTTTCATGTAGATGAACACCAGGATATCATCCTGTTTAATCACTCTTGAGGTATATTTGTTGCTAATGTAGATCGAGACACCCCCACTTTTAGTCCCTGCCTGTTTGACTGATGGTCTAAATGTGTGGAGGGCACTGTAGCCTTGCACTGCCAGAGTACTTTATGCAGCTTTAAGCCATGTCTTGGTAATGGGACAAATGTCTATCTTTTCCAGAGTGAGGAGAGCTGGTAGGATGTTGAGTTTATGTTAAGACTCCTAGCACTGACCAGTAGCACCTTTAGGTTCATTTGGGTTTTATTTGTTATGTCAGTAGGTTTATCACTTTGGTATTGCCTAGAAAAGGCTCTAAGAGGGTGAATAAAATATTCGCCAAAATGCATATGTACATGACTATAGTATGTCTGCCATGTGGTGATGTTAAGAAACTTGTAAGCATGGAGAATACAACCTGTATATTATGATACTGCCTATACTGGTGAGGTTTCCTTTGCAATTTGCTTAATGCAGAAAGCAAAACTTCATTGCAATGCTTGAGGTGGACACCATTTGAGGGTACTAATGCATATTTTTCCACATATTTGTGTTGTCCATAGCTATGTAGAAAGATGTTTGCCATCCACAACTGTCCACTATAATATGCCACATAGTAGTTCCATATACAAGCAGTTGCATGTCTATGTGACTGTATAGAAAAGTGAATCACTATGATGTTCAGATAAATAACACCTACAGTACACTAAATGTACACCATGAATAGACAACACAGACATAACTCACACTTCTTCCTCCTAATTTTGTTTTTTCATACATATATTTTTCAGCTTTAAATATTGACAAGGATCCACAAAGGTTAACACAAAGTGCAGACTACATGTACACTTAGTGTAATCTTTCTGAGTGGCTAGAAAACACAAGTAATGTGATAAGAATGTTATTGAACACATATTGTGTACACATGGTGTACACTTAGCTTTACTGAATCTGGCCCAATGATTTTTCTCTTTTACACACACACACACACACACACACACACACACACACACACACACACACACACACGCACGCACGCACGCACACACACACACACACACACACACACACACACACACACATATCTGTATATATCTACATGTTTTTGCAGGTGGGCAAGCCCCCCTGCACCCCTCCCACACCCCCACTACTTAAATATACCAACTCTGAGATCACACTACAGCAAGGAAAAGGGAAATCTCCCATTCAACACTGTATGCCGATCTATGTTCAGGATTTTGAAGTTTTAAAACTTCGATCATATGATCTTCAGTCATATGAATTTCGAAGTTTTAAGCTTTGAACGTCTGTAGGAGACCTATATATATATATATATATATATATATATATATATATATATATATATATATATATATATATATATTATTTATTGATATTTGATTACTGGGAAACTCTGACTGGGTAGGAGCCCATTTTCAGTGGAGGCTAAGAGAGAAAAGCTCCAAAGTATTTTGATAAAACATTTTAAGGACAATTATTTTGCTGTCTTTAAAAATAATATAAAATAAAAATACAGTTTAAATAATTATATCAAATTAGACATAATATAAAAATATTGGTTAAGAATGGATGCAAGTTATTTGACAATGATTTAACAGTTAGAGAACTTTTAGTCAGTTTATAGAGAAATTAAAATTAAGTTAGTGTAATCATCATCATCATCTTCTTCTTTCGGCTGTTCCTGTTAGGGGTTGCCACAACAGATCATCTGTTTCCATTTCTTCCTGTCCTCTGCATCTTGCTCTGTCACACCAACCATCTGCATGTCCTCTCTCACCACATCCATAAACCTTATCTTAGACCTTCCTCTTTTCCTGTTACCTGGTAGCTTCATCCTTAGCATCATTTTCTAAATATACTCAGCATCCCTCCTCAGCACATGTCCAAACCAACATAATCTTGCCTCTCTGGCTTTGTCTCCAAACCTTCCAACCAGGGCTGACCCTCTAATATACTTATTCCTAATCCTGTCCACCCACGTCACACCCAGTGCAAATCTTAACATCTTTAACTCTGCCACATCTAGCTCTAACTCCTGCCTTTTTGTCAATGCCACTGTCTCCAACCCATATAACATAGCTGGTCTCACTTCCCTCTTGTAGACCTTCCCTTTCACTCTTACTGGTATTCGTCTGTCACAAATCACTCCTGACACTCTTCTCCACCCAATCCATCCTGCCTGTACTCTCTTCTTCACCTCTCTTCCACACTCACCATTACTCTTAACTATTGATCCCAAGTATTTAAACTCATCCACCTTCACCACCGCTATTCCTTGAATCCTCACCATTCCTCTAGACTCCCTCTCATTGACACACACATAATCTGTCTTAGTCCTGCTGACCTTCATTCCTCTTCTCCCTAGAGAATATCTCCATCCCTCCAGGGTCTCTTCCACCTGTTGCCTACTCCCACTACAGATCACAATGTCATCTGCAAACATTATAGTCCACAGGGACTCCTGTCTGATCTCGTCTGTCAACTTGTCCATCACCATTGCAAATAAGTAAGGGCTCAGAGCTGATCCTTGATGTAATCCCACCTCCACCTTAAACGCATCCGTCACTCCCACTGCAGACCTCACTGCTGTCACACTACCCTCGTACATATCCTGTATTACTCTTACATACTTCATTGACACTCCTGACTTCCTCATACAATACCACTACTCCTCTCTAGGCACCCTGTCATATGCTTTCTCTACGTCTACAAAAACACAATGCAACTCCTTCTGACCTTCTCTGTACTTCTCCATCAACACTCTCAGAGCAAACATCGCATCTGTAGTGCTCTTTCCCGGCATGAAACCATACTGCTGATCACTAATCATCACATCCCTTCTTAACCTAGCTTCCACTACTCTTTCCCATAACTTCATGCTGTGACTGATCAATTTAATCCCTCTGTAGTTAATACAAACAGGAATTGCAATATGAAGTGAGAAAAAAGTGGGCTTGTGATATATTTAGAGAGAAAGCCAGAGAGATGAACTGATAGAAGCATACCTCTCAACTGTCCAAATTTTTACAGAATGTCCAGATTTTTGCCTCATATTTTTGGTCTGCTCCTCATAAAATATGTGGGTTAGTGACAAGTCAGTAAGGATTAAAGTCATTAAATAATAACATTCATTTGAGGCTCAGACTTCATAACCTTCAGAAATTGCATGCTAACAGAAATCCTGCTATTCTAGCAACTTTCTTAGTTTATCAGAGTAATATTTAAAATTCATTCCTATTTTTGGGCATTTGTCCCACCTATTATTTTGGGCTTTGTCCAGATTTCTTGCGATAAGAGGTTGAGAGGCATGGATAGAAGTAAGGAAGTGAGGGAATAAGGGAGAGTAAGGAGATGTAAAATATGAAAAGGTATTTGTTCACATTTAGGAATATAATTTATCCTGGTGCTGAGCAAGAAGAGAGACAGTTTTTGGTTAGAGATGCTATGCTATCTATGAAATAAGGGTTAAATTGTATTGCAGTTTTAAGTAATGAGTTACTAGGCGAGGGGTTAAGAGATACATTTTTCAGTGGGATGAAAGATTTCTTTAATTGCTCTCCAAAAATTTTTTAGAATTGTGTTTGCTATTATTCTGAAAGTTATTATAAGTTATTATAGGATATTTGTTTTCTTTTCATTAATTTGCTTTTTAATACGATTGCAAAGCATTCTGAAGTTTTCAAGATATTGAGTTGTTTATATTTTTGCCATTCTTTCCACGCTTTTCTCTATCCTGCATTAGCATTTGACTCTTTTTGGGTAGCCAGATTGCATTATTTGTTTTTAGTCTCTTTCTCAGATATACAAGGCTATTTAGGATAATCAAGAATGTTGTACTGAATTCATTTACAGCATCATTTATGGGGAGGATTTGAAGAGGGTTCAGTTAATAAATGATAGTTTAGTAATGAACATTTCTGGGTTAAACTTGGAAAGGTTGCACGTTGTTTTAGAAACATGCTGTTTAAATGGATATGTGAGATATCTGGTTGTACAGATTGGGAGGTGATCACTGAAACAGTCAGACATTATACCTGAGGTGGTGTATTTACTTGGGTCTGAAACTATGATCTCGTGTAACAGGGAATTTAATGCCTTGTTACAATGCTATCATAACATAGCACTAAACTGATAAGTACAATGTAAAACCATCACTTAGTAACATTAATGAGATTAACCAGCATATCAATATATATATATATATATATATATACACACACATGTGTGCGGCCACTGTGCTGCCGCCTCACAGCAAGAGGTTCTCTGGTTCGATCCTCGGCTGGAGTGCCTTCTGTGCGGAGTCTGCATGTCCTCCCTGTGGTCACGTGGGTTTCCTCCGGGTGCTCCGGTTTCCTCCCACATCCCAAAGACATGCTGTAGGTGGATTGGACACTCTAAATTGGACCTAGGTGTGAGTGTTTGCATGTGTGTGCCTTCTGTGGAAGGTTGGGCGTCGGGCTGGCGACTCAACACTGTAAAACTCCACTGCCAATCATGAGTGGACAGGTGATCCACTGTGGTGACCCCTAAACAAAGCCAAAAGAAGAAGAAATACACACACACACACACACACACACACACATGAAAACACCAGAAAATGACATTATTTACTTGCTACGGGGCACAGGCTTGATATTCATAAAGCTATACAAACTGAATGAAATTGGTACACATACAGCACACTACCAAGGTCTATTATTTGTTCTACAAAGTCTTCAAACAAATGAAAATGTAATAACGTGTGACGCATACTACAATGTGGGGAAGTTGTTGACTGATTGACAGAGCAGAGACTAGTGACAGGATGCAATTATTTATTTATTTATTTGCCTTTGTTGACTGGGAAAGTCCGACTGGGCAAAATTCATTTTTAGCAGAGAAACAGGGAGGAAAGCTCCATATTTAAGTTACACATGATGTACATTTATAATTGCAAGGTAAAACCATCTATACATGAGTTTATTTACATTATTGTAAATATTTTTAAATATTTCTTAAGTGAACATAACATTTTAATACAAAAAAGCAAGAAACAAATTAGCATAACTTGGCTAACTATTGAACAGAGAAATAACATACAGTGACAATTAATGTCTTTATACCATGATGGCTGCAGGGAAACATCAAACTGAAGTGTTTTTGCGTTTAGTAATAATTTAAAGATGTAGAATGTAGCTTAAAATGATAAGAGAGGTGTGAAAGGAGAGGTTATGGAAATGAGCAGGAGGATAAATGGACAGAGCAGGAGCTGTAGTTAGTCATGGGGTGTGAGAGAAGGAGGTAAAATAAGAGTTTAGGAAATTAGTGTAGTATGAGGAGGAGCAATAAGAAACAAGAAGACTGGAAAGCAAAGTGGCTGTAGTAGTTGGACAAAAGATATGGGGGTTTCTAAAAGATATGGGGGTTTCTTTTACAGTGACCTTCCCACCCTCAGGTCAAATTATAACAGACAGTGATTAGTTTATAGCCAATACAGAGCAATTAGCAAGAAAGGTACAGTTAGAACAGTTTTTACAGAAACCTGTTTGCTGGGAAGAAAAAATAATTGTCATATACAGTTCAGTATATTGGTCAAGAGAATGGACAGTAGCCAACTTAGTAAGTGGTCCTTAGAGCTTAAGGATGACTTTGTTGGAGGGTGAGATGCAAAAAACTAATTTCCAGCAAAGAGAGGCATGCATTTGACTAGATGAAGTTAATACAGCAAGGTTCTTCAAGTTAAATTTGCTTACATTGTACAAAGACAAAATTCTCAGTGGAAATGTTTGGGAGATGGCCTTTGTGGCAGAGTTTCAGCAATATCTGTGTCAAATGTGACTCCAGGCTAGTGTACAAAGACAAAATTCTCATTGAAAACGTGTGGGAGTTGGCCCTCGAGGCAGAGCTTCAGCAGTATCTGGGTCAAAAGTACTGAACCCAAGCTATTATACAAAGACAAAATTCTCAGTGAAAATGTTTGGGAGTTGGCCCATTTAGCAAAGCTTCAGTAGTATCTTGGCCAGAAGTAGTGACCTCAGGCTCTGCACTTTGAAGATGTTGGTGATTAATATATATAAAATATATACATGTATTTATGTGTGCAAGAGTACATATAAATATAATGTAAGCAAAGACAGCAATACATTGCATTAATGCATTGGATAATAATCTGCCCTGGCAATGTTACAGTTTAAGTGCACATCCATACATCTCAACTTCTTAGCTAAAGTAATCAGGAGAAAGCCAAAATTAATGGGGGGGGGGACAAAGGCCCAAAAGTAAGGACAGGTTTTAAATGTTACTGTTATAAACTTGTTTCTAGTATAATAAGTTTTGCATTACCATGCATTTTCTGAAGGATATGAAGGTTGAAGTTCCAGCATCTGTCTTTACTTAGTGACTTCAGTCCTCAATAATTTGCCACAAAATCACAAATTTTGTGAAGAACAGACCAAACATATGAGTCAAAAATCTTAACATTCTGCAAAAATCTGGACAGTTGAAAGGTATGTACATATCACATGTAATATTGTCCCATTAGTTACTACAAAATCTTTGGAATACAGTAGTGAACCACATGATTGAGCAGTGAAAACCACTATTCAGCTGTGTGCCATACAATCCTGAGCAAGGAGTTAGTACAAGTTCTTAGCAGACCAAAGACAGACACCTCCTTAAAGAGACATGCATACACATATGCATAAATAGAAGCACACAGTGAAACATAATGACATACACAGACACATGTATACATAGGCACAGCCTGCATGATTTATCTACCCCAGCAACTATCTGACAGATGAGTAGAGAGCCGCTAATGTTCATGGCTCTGCTGTGATTAGTCTTTCCTATCAGAGATTAGAGACGACACACAGACACACAGACACAGACACACAGACACAGACACACACAGACACAAACAGACACACACAGATGCACACAGATGCACACAGATGCACACAGATGCACACGCACATGCACACACACACACACACACACACACACACACACACACACACACACACACACACACACACACACACACACACACCTGCATGGATACTCAGGCATTCACACACAAAGACATAGCCACACATAATCACCTACCCAGACAGAGATGGACATGCACAGATCATGTGTAAGGACACCATGCATCCATGATCTAGTGCTAGGCAATGGTCATGCAGCATACGTACACACACATAAGCAAATACTCCCACTAAGCAGTCATGCACCTTTAATCACAGTGCCCAGTGATACACTGTCATATAAATATATGGGATCCATACTGTCTATCAAAAGACTGTTTCACCAAAAGTGAAATGGCCGAGCACACTTTTGCAAAAGTGCTTTTCACCGAAAAAGCACTTTTCTGACAGTGTGCTAAAAAAAGTGAAAAATGTCGAGAAATGGATGCTGGTGAGATTGCGGCACATTGGCAATAAGGGAATATTCCCTTTTCCCCACTGTAGTGCGATTTTGGAGTGAGAATATAAAAGTAGGAGGCGCAGGGGGGCTTGCCCCCTGCATAAATATGAGTTCTGTTTTTTTTTTTGTTTTTTTTTTAATTTTATTTGGGGGTTTTTTGCACACTTTAGCAAAGGTGCTTTTTGGATGAAAAGCACCTTCGCTAAAGTGTGTTCGGCCGTTTTGGTTTCCATGTTGTGGGTGTTCGGTAGATAGTCCTAGATCCAAATATATAGATATATATATATATATATATATATATATATATATATATATATATATAGATATATATATATAGATATATATAGATATATATATATATATAGATATATAAAATCACTCCAAACATCCATTTTGCAATGGTTTATTAACCATTCCAAAGTCAGCACAGCAACAAGCACAGATAACCAATCACAAACCGATTTTATTCTTGGCATCATCAGTGTGATCTCGTATAG